>NC_081408.1:659076206-659281206 GCF_030272615.1 Cryptomeria japonica
AAATGTGCAAAATTGCCAAAAAGGTCTTCTAATGCTTTCCAAAGAATTGAAACATGTTTGATAAGTGTTTTTAGGCATATCAAAGTTGTTTAGACAAGTTGATAAGGTTAGATTATCAAAAATGCCTCTTGGAGCAAGAAATGTTGTCATTTGGCTTGAAAAGTTGTCAAAGTTGTCATTTTTGGGTTTTTCTTGCAAAATGTAGTTGTGGAAGCCTCATGTCCATATAGGGCTTGGTAAATAATTAGAAATGATATAAAAATGCCTCCCTTTTCCATTTGAAAGGTTGGTGATTGTATGAGCAAGAGCTTCTTAATAAAATCATGAAATTTTGGCTTTTATGATTGGTTTTTCCTTCCTTTGTGAAACAGTCCATACTGTAGCTCCATAGTCTGCACTGTACCTTTCGGAAGTGTGCATAAATTTTTTATAATTATCTCTAGTTGATTTCTCTATTGGTTTCTTTTGGAAATTTGATTGTACAAAATTATTTTCAATCTGTGTGCTCACTGCCCTGTCAAGGGTTTGAAGTTCTAAAATGTATTTAGTCAAGTTGGAATTCATGTATATACTATACATATTCTCTATTTTATGCCAAGAGTGTGGTTGGAAGAAGGACTTGAGTGAATACTAGGCAATTATTGATTACTTGGCTGGTAACACGATCAAAACTCAAGATTTGCACCCAAAAGGAATTTGGAGTGAACAAATGCATGATGCAAAGGTCTGGACATGTGGAAAAGTGTGTTGATCATCATCTTAGTTTATTGGAATAGCTTGTTCTTATCAAACATTCTCATTTTATAAACAAAACAGTGAGCTCATTATTTTTATGAATTGTGTTGTCAAATTGCTTATGGAATGCTTCAAAAGCATCATCCAAGCCTTGTAACTAAGAAGGCAATGTAATAGTAAGATTATCCAATGTTTTACATACCTCTTTGAGGTGTATTTTCAATTCAAACTCTTCATTCATGCAGGTCCAAAGGTGTAATAGCTTCTGATTGGTAAAAGGGCAACATTCTAGACTATGACAGTGACAATTTTATTGTTTTCTCAGTGGCTAGCCAAGTGTTTGGCATAATGCTGGTCAAACAAAGGTAGGGGAAGCTTCAATTTGTTATGGCAGAGGTCTCCTAGCACTATGGGATTTTGAAACAAGTTTGATGGAGAGAGTCTATGATGGAAGCACCCAAACCCTCATGAAACCCTATGTTTAAGCCTAATTTTGTGGACAGTCACTAAACTAAGCTAGTGGAACCTAAAACCATGAAAATATCCTTTCTATGACCTATTCCACACCATCCAAAATAATTTTATTGAAGGAGAAGCCCATCGTTGGGCAGGGTGAGTAAAAAAGAGCCAATTACCCCTCCACGGGCTAGTAGTCTTTGTGACTGCATAACACACATTTGACTGTTTTTGTCAAAATACATAACCCGATTGAAAAGAGGAGCTTGGGGGTTTATGAAACCTTAGGAGAACAATCCAAAATAGTGAGATAGGTGTCAGATGGAACCTTGGACAGTGCATACCCTCAGTTGGAGACTTTGACCTTTTGATTGGGGTATGGAGCAAACCAAAGGCTATGGGACAAAAACTAAGTTTGGCTATCAAACTTGACAAAAACCTTGCTGTCCCTACATGTCCATGTTGAAGACTCCTAATACACTCTGTAACAGAGGGTTGAATGCAAAAAGAGTAGGGATTGAAGAGTGTGTAGTTGGGTGGAGTGAGCAGTTGGAGTAAGTTTGAGCATGGGTATGAGCTATCACCAAAAGGGGATTTTGTTAGGAAAGTGATACATGAAGTGCTTGGCACCATAACCACAAGAATGATTTTGTAAACACATACAATAGCCTCAAACAAGTTTTTGGGTAACAAATTGAACCTCTTGACCAAAATTGGCCTTTTGAGCACTTACCTAGCAATCTCCCTATCACCATGTAGCTAACATTTTTCACAAGTCTTAGCAAATTTAATGGCATCTTTCTCCATGTCTGGCCAGTAGTAGCCAGCCCATAATAGTTTCTGAGCTAAAGTAAGACCATTCGAATGAGATCCACAAATACCTTCATGGACTTTTGATAATGCACATTTAGATTCTTCAGTTTCTAGACATCTAAGCAATGTGTCATCTAAACCTCATCTAAACAGATCATTAGCAATGATAACATACCACAAGGCATTTTGGGTTAGGTTTCTTTTCTCATTACGAGTAAGATTTTTAGGGATAATTTGATCTCGTAAATAAGAGTAGATGTGGTTGTATTGTGATGAGTCATGTCCAATAATAGAATAAATCATTTGGGTCTCAGGAGAATCATAGGCTGGGTAATGTAACTCTTCCACCAGGAATTCAAAGCAAAAACTAGGTTCTTGTAACTCAGGTATAGACGCCAAGGTGGCCATAGCATTTGCTACTCTATTTGTGGATCTGGGAATCTATTGGAATGATACAAATGCAAATACTTCTTAAGATCGTCAACCATTCTCTTATAAGGCATTAGTTTCTCATCTCAAGTCTAATATGTATCGTTGATTTGATTGATGACTAGCTGAGAATCTCCATAGATGTGTAATTCTACAACCTTCCATTCAATAGCTAGCTTTATCCCATTTACCAAAGCTTCATATTCTGCAATGTTGTTTGTGCAAGGGAACAAAATCTTATAAGACTTTGGTATTGAATATTTTTGAGGAGTAATAAATAGTATTCCAACACCAGAACCATTTTGAGTAAAAGACCCATCGAAGAACATCTTCCAGGGTTGTTGAGTAAGGTGCATTATTGATTCATCTGGAAACTCTATATGCAGCGGTTGAGTGTCTTCAAGCGGAGCTTCAAAAATTTGATCAACAATTACCTGTCCTTTTATGGCTTTTCATTCCACATATTCAATGTCAAACTCTATAAGGATCATGACCCATTTCGCCAATCTTTCTGTAAGTGTTACTTTGCTGAGAAGATATTTGAGCGGATCAATTTTAGCCACCAACTTGACTGAATGTGCTAACATGTAGTGTCTCAATTTTTGTGATGCAAAGACTAATGCCAAGCATGCTTTTTCTATTATAGTGTAGTTCATTTCATAAGACACCAATGCCTTGCTGATGTAATAGATAGCTTGTTCCTTTTTATTTTCATCTTGTTGTGCCAGAAGTGCCCCCAGTGATGAATCAGTTGCTGATATGTATAAGATCAATGGTTTACCCTGAATAGGTGGCATCAATATTGGTGGATTCGATAGGTACTCTTTGATTTGCCGAAGATATTATTCATATTCCTAATCCCAGTTGTATATTACTCCTTTCCTCAATACTTTTGTGAAAGGTTGAGATTTGTCTGCTAGCTGAGAAATGAATCATTTGATGGATTGGAGATGTCCTTGTAGACTTCTCATTTCACTGATGTTCTTCGGAGGTGGCATTTCCATTATATCTTGGACCTTCTCAGGATCAACCTCGATTCCCTTCTTTGAAATGATGTAGCCAAGTAGTTTACCAGATGTCACTCCAAATGCACACTTTTTTGGATTTAACCAGAGTTTGAAATTTTCCATTCTGTCTAGTATAGGACCTAGCTCTTGAATATGTGTTGATCTCTTCATAGTTTTCACTAGAGTGTCATCAATATAATCTTCCATGTTCTTGTGCATCATGTCATGAAAAATAGTAATGACTGCTCTTTGATGGGTTGCTCCTGCATTCTTTAGCCCAAATCGCATGACATTCCAGCAAAAGGTTCCCCATGCACAGGTGAACTGTCTTTTCTTGATCTCCAGGAGCTATTTTGATTTGATTATATCCAAAGAATCCATCCATTAGTGAGTACATCTTATACCCAATAGTCATGTCTACTATCATATCAATGTTTGGTAATGGAAAGTCATCCTTCAGACAAGCTTTGTTGAGATCTGATAGATTTTTCTGCCTTTGACACTGGTACTATGTTTGAAATCCATTTGGCGTAATCTATAGCTCTAATGAATCCAGCTTTTAGCAGCTTTTCTAGTTTAGCCTTTACTAGTAGTGCCACATGTGGGTGCATCTTACGGATTTTTTGCTTGAATGGTTTAACTCTTGGTGTGATAGAAAGATGGTGCATGATGAGATCAGGATCTAGGCCTAGCATATTAGAGTATGTCCATGCAAAGTTTATTTTCTTTTCTAAGAATAGATGAGTGAAATCCTTCAATTCTTCTGCTAATAGTGATTGAGCTACATGAATGATGTGTGGTGTCTCTTGACTCCCAATGTTCACTGGCTGAGTTGGCTCGATCAATATAGAAGACCTTTCTTGAAAATGACTTGGCAGTATATCAAGTATCTCACCTTCAGGCGCCTCAGAGAGGTTTTCACCCTTAGGTACGTCCTTTATTTTCTCTTTTTTAGGTTCTGACACGGCCACAATGTAGTTTTCGCCATCAGATCTTTTATTTTTATTTTTCTTTTTTTTGACTAAGATACTTGATATCAGCTTCAGTCATGTTTTCACTCTGTTCACTGGTGGAAGAGTCCATAGGTTCAACTGCATTGAGATAATAGGCTAATGTATAGTCATTGGTAAAAGTAGGTATATTCGTTGACTGGTTTTGTAATGTGCAGTCAATCAGTTCTGGATGCACTAAGGATAAATTTTGGACAGGTTCGAGAGTGTTCATGGTATTGTCATCACAACTGCGAATCGAAAAGTCGAGTTATAGAAGGATACCTTGCGTAAGTATCTCGAGACCAGGAAGAGTCAGATCATGATTATTAAAGTTCATGTTAATATTTAGTTGATCTAATCCAATAGAGATACTTGTAGCATCATTCCCTATGCCAGAATTCACGTCATATCGTGGTTCGACAACAATAAGATCAGTAGATAGATTTTCATCATTCACATCAGATGATTCAGATTTTAATGCTAAGTATATATTGTCCTAAATAGGACTGTTGTCAGAGTCATCAAATGAAGTTTCTGAATCTTCTTCAAGTGATTTAGTGAGTATATGTATGGTATCAACACCAACATCTTAAATGTTACAAGTTCCTTCAAGTTTTGGCTTATTTGTTATTTATATCTGACATACTTGTTGGCATGATCTTACTATTTTTGTGATTTGTTGTTGTTTACTCCATTCAGCTTCTTCTAGACAGATAACTGGTTCTTCTTCTGTTGCTTCCAATTCTTCCTGTGTAGTGCTATACCTGGTTTGTTCTATTTTAGCATAGGGGCACATAGATGAGAAATGTTCTAGTATTTTTCCTTCTTTCAGTCCTTGTTCATAGTTTGCTTGTCTCTTTTGTCTAATTTCCTATATTTCCTTCTCTAGTTTTATGCGCATCAATTCTTTAGCATCATCTGTGGTACTAGTAGACTCTTGTGGAGTTTTTGTAGTGGATATGTTTGAGAGGTGATCTAAACCCCATTCATACTCATTTGAGTCAATCTCTGAATCTTCTACCTATTGTCTACCAGTGTATGTGACTGGAATTTTCAGCGGTGTGAACAATTCCCTGAACCTTTCTACTTCTTGTTTTATATCTTCTGGGACCTCTAATTCTTGTAGTATTGTAGCTAATACCACCAGAACTTGAGTATTAATTGTTTCTTCTCTCTTGATTACTAGTTCCTCTTGTTTTGTTTCATATTTGTCTCAAAGTTTTTGTTGAGTGTTTACCTCCTCTAATGTTAAAGGAAGTGTCTTTTTCTTCCACTTAGTCTTAGAAGCATGTTTTTGATCTGATGTTTTTCCTTGAGTGTATCCTAGTCCAGCTTTATCATTTATGGACTTTGTTTGCAGCTGAATCGGTTCAATGATACCCTCTTGATGTTTTCCCAGAGGACCAGTACCTGAATATCCCATACGCTGAATCATTTTGTAACTAGGACCATATTGGGTTGGAGAAACCTCACAGTGTCGTACTTCCTTATTTTGACTATCTTCCTTAAAGATCCAGTTAAGAACAACATCCTCTTCTATTTCATCTGCCAAGGAAGTAGAAGACTATACAAAGAGGCCACCATATATGACATTCGAAGTTGACGTTTGTGTTCTCATAGCCTCTGATGGTTTTCCCAACTGCTTTGGTGATGGAGGGAGAGAAACTAATGAGAGTACTGGTTCTATCTTGTACCCATCCATGCTGGTATTTGTAATCTTCAATTTGTTTTCCAAATCTTTCATCAGAGCTTCTGGACTTTCATTTGTAGAGACTTCCCTATTATGAGGCACTAAAGTATCAACACCTTTTGTTAATGCATTATAGGTGACATTTGTATCAGAAGGAATACTAACTTTTGTTCCATTATAAGGAAATTTTAAGCATTGCTGGTATGTTGATGGAATTGCCTTCATTTAATGAATCCATGGACTACCCAACAAGATATTGTATGACAAAGGGAGATCAAGTACCTAGAAAATGACATCTCTTTCTACAGGTCCCACCCTAATTGGTAATGATACTAGACCTTTATAGGTCCTTTCTTCCTCATCATAGGATTTAATTGTTATTTTCTTGGCGGGATCAATGACATTTTCAGAGAATCCTAGCTATGTAAGCAGATTGTAAGTACAAATATTCAACCCCATGCCTCCATCTATCAAAATACGTTTAACTCTATGTTTATGGATCATGGCTTCAATATGCAATGGCTGGTTATGTGGATGATTTAGCGAGTTGTCATCTTCTTCAGAGAAGGTCAGATAGTGAGGTGAAGTTAGATGACCCACCATAGACTGAAACCGATCAATGTCTAAATCTTTTGGAACATTAGTGGTAAGCAATGCTTTGTCCAGGATCCCTTTGTGAGCAGAAGAGATATTTAGCAATTCAAAAATTGAGATTTGAGCATTTGTCTTTTTGAATTGTTCAACAACTCTATATCCAGAGGATGATGTTGAAGTTAGGCTTTGAAATTTATCCAAGGTTGATTCTTTTTGTTTATTTGACGAGGCTGGTAGGTTTGATGTTTCTTGAGTCGGGTTGGAAGAACTAGCTCCTTGGAGAGTGACTTTCTTTGGAGAACGGGTTAAAGCTCTTGCATATCATGATTCATTTTGGTTATCTTGGACTATAATCACATTGCAATATTCAGATTGGGAAGGTTCAATCATGTTGATGACGTTGTCATTGCTGGTATAAGTATAATTTACTTTGGCACCTCCTTTGGTCTTTGAATAATCACCTTGTTCGTAAACAAGTAAAGGGTCCTTAAATATTTTGTGATCAGCATTGGTCAGGGGATTTCCAACAATGAATTTACCAGTGTCTATGAGATCTTGAATCTCATGTTTGAGCTTCATGCAATTATTTACGTTATGACCTTTATTTCGATGGAAGTCACAGTATTCATTTTCTCTCCACCATTTTGGTTTGATTTCTGGATCATATGGTATGGAGTTATCTGGTAGCGTTATCAGGTTGTTTGCCAATAGAGTTTTGAAAGCGGATTCATATGATTCTTCAAGAGAAGTTAAATCACACTTAGGTTTGGAAAGCCAAGGCTTCTCTTTGAACCACTCTTTTGTTTTCTTTGGAGGATTTTTTGTTGTAGCTTCAGCAACTTTAAGTGCTTGTACACCACTAGCCAAGTTGAATATCATGGGCTGAGTTGGTTTTAACAGTGTCTACTACTCTGTCATTAACAACATTCTTGTTGTTATCTTTGACAAATTTCCAATACTTGTTCTTCTCTTTGGAGCTAGATCCTGGTTGTGTTTCTTTCCAAGGTGAGATATCCCCCTTCTTTATGAGCACATCTTCCATTCGAACAACATTATACTACCATTTTGTTAAATGATGGGTGTACTTGCATTTGTATACTATATTTCAGTTTTGGGACCAAGTTGTTGACAAATATGTCCATTTTCTCAGAATCTGGGATAGGTCATGAATACCTAGAGAATGTCTTTCTCGCTAGAGGAAAGTAAGGAGAGGCTCCCCTATTTTCTATTTAGTATTGCAAAGCTCGATCATAGTCACAAGATGTCAAATGTTGTATGAGTATTATTGTAAGAATAGTTGGATTAGCTCTTCAAACATTTTTATTCCTTTAGGTAGACTTGAGAACCATTCCATGTCTTGTCCTCCCAAACTCCTCAAAAAAGGACGCATGAGATACATTTGATCATGCATGAACTCCATACAGGAAGCACAAAACTCTCTGACATGATCTTGAGGATCTGAGGTACCATCATATTTGTCAAATTTTGGGATCTCAACTCATGGAGGGAATGGAGGCATGTATAGATTCTTGTCAAATGGAAAAGGGCATATTGTCTCCAGAGAATATTGTTTTGGGGACTTATCTTTGTTCTTCAATTCTGTGATTTCAATCGGTAAGGCTAGTAATTGTTTGTGCACCATGAGTATAGGTGATTCTTCCTTTTTAGTAACGAGTGTCTGAACATCATATACAGTAGGAAGTTTGGCACCTTGTTTTGCTAGTTGTAAGAAATAGTATTCCTTCTCTCTAGTCAGGATAACTTTCATCATTTTTCTAAAGACTTTATCATTTTGATAATCATGAATTTCTTTTTCTAGAGGTTTAGTGTCTTCTTTAGCTTCACTTGATGAGGAATCATTGTCATTTTTGTGAACATTAAGGTTGTCTTTGTCATTGTATTATGTCTCATGTATAGTGGGAGATTCAGGTTCATAAAAAACTGGTACTCCAGATGATGAAGGTTTGTCAGTGAGTGGGTCCTTCATGTAGTATGGGTTATCTTGATATGTGAAGGGTTGTCCTTTGCCTTTGGCTTCTTTCTTACGAGAACTCCTAGTTTGAGTAGGCATTTTTATGGATTAGTGTGACCTAAAGTTGTTTGTGATGCAGAGGTCAAGATCAATTTATTAGAGGATTTACAAAGGCTTTTCTGGGCCTACCCAGTTAAGGGTTTCCAACTTGTCAAAGATGTGAGTAATCAACAAGTGAATGATCTAGCAAATAGCATAGTCTGCTTGGTTAGATCCATGATAGCTTATTGCTAATGCATTTCAGCATTACTTCAGTCTTCAGTAAATCCACACTCTATTACAGCTCATAGACTTGATCTTCTCTATTAAGATTGCACATAAAAACTCATTAACCACCAAAAACCCTAACAACTACACACCCTAAAACCCTAGACATGATGTCCTTAAAAAGGAATCTAATTTCATGTCGGTCTAATAGGATTACATTGCATGTTCCTAGGTTCAGTGTATCTAGACACATTTGGTAACATGACACAAAATCACCATCAAAGTGTAGGTGGATGGTAACTCATCATAGAGTATTACCAGTTTATACAACTTTACCGATTACCGGTTGGTAACTTAGAGTAATACTGGTTTAATTATTACCGGTTGACAAAAATGAAGACTGGGAAAATGATAACTGCCGCTTTTAGTTCATTTGCTCCGTTCTGCTTGAGATCCTTGAACCGCTTGAGGTCTTCATGCTGCTTGAGATCGGTAAACACTTTCTGTAAAACACTGATAGTCTAAAGACTATAACATAATACCAGTCTAGAACAAATACCAGTTGAGCATAATTCATACATTCAAAAAGTGATCTCATAGCAAGAGCAAGTGTGTGTCCATCAATGACAATCACAACATAATCATCAAAAATGCCAACACATATGGTGTCCTAAGGGGTCATGGGACACCATATGACCCCTAAGGACAACATACGACCCCTTATGAAACCATATTGGGCCGTTATGAGTCATATGGTTCCCATAGGGGTCATATTGTGTCCTATGACCGCTTAAGACACCAAATTGTGTCGTTATGGGTCATATTGTGTCCTAAGGGGTCATGGGACACTATATGACCCCTAAGGACAAAATAAGACCCCTTATGACACCATATTGGGTCGTTATGGGTTCTATGTTGTTCTAAGGGGTAATCTTGTGTCCTACAATCCTTAAGGACATCATATGACCCCTTAAGACACCAAATTGTGCTGTTATGGGTCATATGGTGTCCTAAGGGGTCATGGGATACCATATGACCCCTAAGGACAACATACAAACCCTTATGACACCATATGACCCCTTAAGACACCAAATTATGTCGTTAGGGGTCATATGGTGTCCTAATGGGTCATGGGGCACCATATGACCCCTAAGGACAACATATGACGCCTTATGACACCATATTGGGTCGTTATGGGTCCTATGGTGTCCTAAGGGGTCATATTGTGTCCTACGACCCCTTAGGACACCATATGACCCCTTAAGACACCAAATTGTGTTGTTATGGGTCATATTGTGTCCTAAGGGGTCATGGGACAACATATGACCCCTTAGGACACCATATGACCCCTCTCCTAAGGGGTCATATGTGTCTTAAGGGTCTCTCTCTCCCTCTCTCTCCCCTAATCTCTTTCTCTCTTTCCCTTCCCCCCTCTCTCCCTTCCTTCCCCCTTCTGCTTATCTCTCTCTCTCTCCCTCCCTATCCTCTCCCCCCTCCCCCTCTCTCCCCTATTATCTCTCTCCCCCTCTCCCCTAATCTCTCTCCCCCCTCTCTCTCTCTCTCTCTCTCTCTCCCTTGCCCCCTCCCCCCTCTCTCCCCTAATCTCTCTCTCTCTCCCCCTCTCCCCTAATCTCTCTCTCTCCCCCTCCCCTGTTCTTTGCCTCTCTCTCTCTCTCTCTCTCTCTCTCTCTCTCTCTCTCTCTCTCTCTCTAAAATATGAGTAATGAAATCGGATATTGTATTTTATCAGATATTCTATTTCTGTCACTGCCATTAATGTGGCAACAGTAAAAAAAAAAGGCGGCAATGGGAAAAAAATTTTGGACCACAAATTTATTCATTAAAATAGGATATCCGATATAATTTGATTTTTGATTTTATCGGATATTAAATAAAAAAGAGCCTTGTGGGCCATTTTGTGGATTCCAACGGCCCACAGTCTTCACATTCTATTTTCTGTCAACTATCATGAGTTTTTAGACAGGTTGAGACAAATTTGTGCTTTTGAGAGATTCTTAAAGTCAAATCTTACATTGTCAATCATTTAGGAGCATCTTTGTGGAGGTAAATGGGGAGTAGTAGTTGTCGAAAGTCTAAACACAAAAGAAAACTTTCAAATGACCAAATTGAAGTGTATAGAGAAAGAGATAGAGAAGGTCATAGGAGGAGAAGACAAGGTATGTTAAATATTGCTAATGTTACTTCAAGTGAAGAGGAAATTTAATTTGAAAATGTTGAACAAGTTATTGAAAATGAAAATGTAGATTTTGAAAGTGAAAATTTTGAATATGTTGAAAATGTTGAAAATGATAATGAAAATGCTCAAAATGATGTGAGAATGGAAAATAAAAGTTTGGGAGTTGACAATGAAGATGTCCATAATTTTGGTGTAAATATGATTTTTTTTGACATTGGAGGTGAAAATGTAGAAAATTTTGACATAGGAGGTGAACATGTGGAAAATTTTGACATTGGAGCTGAAAATGTGGAAAACTTTGACATTGAAGGTGGAATTGCTCAACCAAGTGAACAATATGTAACACCTAATTACTTTAGAAATGAAGACCCTCTCATGGATGAAAGACAAATTCCAAATCCAAGACCTTCAAGAACCCCAAAATGGTTACTTGAAATTTATGAGAACATTATTGTGAATCTTGAAGGCAAGAGGTCAACAAGAACCGTTCGGTTGTGGGCTACACAACTTTTGGACCAAAATTTTAGCAATAAGACATTGACCGAGCAATGCCAACTCTTTGTTCAATTGCTAAAGATGATAAAGATGAGAGCATTGCTAAACAAATTGAAGATTCGTATGAACAAGAAGATGGAGAGAAATTCTATTATTGCCAAAAATCTATTTGACGCTCTCAATTCTATTGGAAAGAATAGATAAGAGAGCCGCTCGAAGAGTGATTATAACCTCCCTAGTAAGCCATCAATTGAGGAAGGCTCATCAAATGAGACAAATTTGTGTTGATTTTAACATAAATCATAAAACTTTGGATAGAGAACTTTCACGAAGACAAAGACTTTATGATCCACTTCAACATGATACATGGGATTTTGGTGGGAGGCTTCCACGTGTTGATAGAAAGTTGACTGACAATGTGAAGGAGGAGATTCAACAATTTTGGCACTCTAATTATAGAGTATCACCCAATGTAAAAGATATTTTGAAATTAAGAATCGGCAACCGAGACCACACACCGCATCCCAAACATTTCTTGGAATCAAGCTAAATAATGTTGTTCAATTATTTTTGTCAAGTACATCCAACTTTGCAAACATCACAAAGGGCCTTTGAATATTTGAAGCCATTTATTGTGTTCCTCTTAAGATTCGTAATACTTGTTGTTGCATGTACCATGTGGATTTTTCAATATACCATGAACTTTTATGCCATATTCATTCTACGATGCACACTAATGATATGTTGCAGGAGTGTGGTGCAATGCTATTTCCAAGATCATCAAGAGACTTGCAAGATCTATTTTTATGCCCTAGCGATGATGGATACTATTTCTATAGAAATGATTATTTGAATGAGAAGTGCTCACAATGTGGTGGGTTGTTAGAGTTTGTTTCATGTTCCCATGAGGGCAGCAAACACAAGTTTGGAAAGAATTATGCTGAGAAAAAAAGATATGAGACAGTGAAATATACTTTGAAGAGTGGAGGTGAAGTTTCTAGATGCGAATTAGTCTCAAGAGAAGTGAGTGTTGCTGATTTTATTTTGGATTTTAAGAAAAATATTTTCTACAAGTATGCAAGGCACACACGTAGGTCTCAGTGGTTGGATCAATAGTTCAGGATATGTAAGAACTCTTTCCCGATTGGCACTATTGTATCAATGGTTGATTTTGCAGAGAACTATACATTGCAACCACAGAATGAGGTGCAATCTCAGTACTACAATTCAATCCAGATTGCTATTTTTGTTCACACTACATATAGAAATGCTCCTGATAGTACTAAAGAGGATAGGAAGATAATCAGGGAGTACCATTTTTATACGAGTGATGATAGATCACACTCCTTTGAGTATGTGCAACATTCTTTCAAGAATTTTTTTGAGTTCTTGCATGAGAAAGATATTGCAATTGATCGACATATCATATGGTCAGATAACTATACAGGTCAATTCAAGAATGTCTATATGTTTTACTGGTTGAGTTTAATGCATGTAGAGAGGCATATACCTCATATTTGGTGTTTTTTTGAGGTAGGGCATGGGAAGGGGGAGCATGATGGAGCAGGTGCATGTTTGAAGAGAGCTCTAGTTAAGGACAAATTAAGGATTTCAGGTGCAAATTTATCCGATGCACATTCTATTGTTGATCAGTGTAGTTCAACATTGTCACATGGAGGTACTCTTGATTCAACAGTGACCAGATTATTTTGGTTGGTTGAGGAGAGCACAATGGGATATAGATTGGATTGTCAAACAATTAAAGATTATTCAAAGATGCATTCATTTCTCATCTCAGATGCAATTACAAGGACCATTTGGACATGAGCATTGGCTTGTTTTTGTCAGAGTTGTGTTCGATGTGATTGGGATCAGTGTGATTCAAGTGAGTGGGTTGAGATGTGGGTTCCCCAATATCTAACTCCTTTATCTCAAACAATATCCTTGTCAAATGATGACATGGAAAGTTCACTTGAGTATGACCATCTATCAAATCTTGTATAACCAAGACATGTTTTTGCAGTTGTTGCACCACAAGGGAATGAAGAGAGATCAGAATATTGGTTGGCACGATGTGTACAGGGAAAACATAAGCTAACACAACCAATGACAAATGATGATGGGTTAACATATCCTATAGGTTTAGTTGTTGTTGTGGGAACTTGGTTGCGAACATACATGATTAGAAAGAATGGCATACTTGCATTTGAAGACTATGAGAGATACAAAACCATTCTAATGTATTCACACTTTATTATAGCTACAAACATCAAGTTGTTGAAGCATCAAGAAAAACCAAAGACCAAAGACCTATGGACAATGACTAATGTTGATCATGAAGCAATACTGGATACTCTTAAGCAAAGAGATGACCCTTCAGGCATACTTGAGTAGTAGGTCTTTAATGGTGCCTTATTTTTTTTATCATGCATTTCATTTAAAACAATGATCATTAAACCTTAATGTTCAAGTTTTTTACGTGTATATTAAGGATGTGTTCAAAATGTAGGTCTATTGATGAACGTTTTTTTTGGCAACACATTTTTTGCATGCACATAGTGGGTACACTCGATATAATTGGAAGGGGCATATTTTTGCAACATGACTTATTATCATGCATTTGATGAGATTAAAAATTTGTGTTATTAGACAACACTATTTGAAATTTTTTATGATATAATTATCGCCAAACCTTTATGCTCATGCAGGTCTTTTTTGATGATATACAACAGTATCACATTATGATTTTTGCATCAACATAGTGGGTTCTCTTGATATAATTTGAAGGGATGTATTTTATGGTATATAATCCCACCTTTTCATTTATTATCATGCATTTTAGTTGAAGTGATTATCATAAATCCTTTATGTTCATCCATGCATTTTATGTGTAGACTAACAATTCTTAAAAATACAGGTTCATGCTAGATCATTCGTCGTTGACTAGTTTACTCTTGGTGATGGTACATATCCCTTTGTATATTAATGAGATTAAATTTTGTGCTTAAACACTAAGTCAAGTGAATGTATTTCTATTTAGAAATGATCACATCTACCATCGTCTTCAACCATGCAGAGAAATGCAGTGAGAAGGGCTTTAATCAACATGCGTCTTTCTTCAAAGTTATGCTTGTATACTTTGCAGAGAAACTGGTAAGTTTCGTAATTATACAATCTTGTACGTCTTAAACATGTTTCAAATGATCTATTTATAATTTGAAAAAATAATTTGTATTAAGTGTTATAATTTGTTTCTTGTAGCACATTCATTCTGCATAAAAAAGGTTGCTTATTTTGGTCTTCATTTATATGCAGGCATTGTTGTACGTAAGCTTTTCTCTTAGGACATGAGGATGTCTAATGCAGATGAAGTGGGATGTTGTATTTGTATATGGATGTGAATTGATGTAACTTTGTTATGATGATATACAATGTCCATGAGAAAATTGGTTTAGTTATATTGATGACATACAATGTATCTGTACATGAGTACATTGGTGTAGTTGTATTGATAATGAAAAAAAATCATGTTTGCATATCACTTCATGGATGTCACATGCAAGTGTAATGGTAATTATGTGTATACAATACATGAAAATATTGATGATCATCATGTGTCTATAGTGTAATGCTTATTTATCTATATTTTTCATTGAATGAGACTGACGATTTTTTTGCCAACTTTGCAAAAAATGTTGCCCTAATAAAACTGTAGGGAAACTTGAAAAAATGAGATAGGCTTTTGTAGGGACCCCTCTCATGGCCCTGTAGGTTCAAATGGATCATTCACAGGTGCCATGTATTCCAAGTTAGGGCTCATCAAAGTTTGACAATTTTTAGCACTCAGGGTGCTCAAGGGATGACATTGGTAGGGTATGACCCCAAGTGTTTGACCAAGTGGGGGGGAAAATAGGAGCATGCATATGGTAATAATTCCTAACTAGACATGTTAGAGCCCACCGTTTGTTATCACGATGAGAAGAATGAGAAATTGGCCACGCGACAACATTCGATTGAATGAGACTGACGATTTTTTTGCCAACCAAAAAAATGCTGCCCTAATAAAACCGTAGGGAAAATTGAAAATCCAAGATAGGATTTTGTAGGGAACCCTCTCATAGCCCCATAGGTTCAAATGGATCATTTGTAGGTGCCATGGATTTTGAGTTAGGGCCTATCAAATTTTGATAATTTTTAGCACTTAGGGTGCTCAAGGGACGACACTGGTAGGGTATGACCCCGAGTGTTCGACCGAGTGGGGGGGAAAATAGGAGCATGCATAGGGTAATAATGCCTAATTAGACATTTCAGAGCCCACAGTTCATTATTACGATGAGCATAATGAGAAATTGGTCATGCAACAACATTCAATTGAATGAGACTAACAATTTTTTTGCCAACCAAAAAAATGCTGCCCTAATAAAACCCTAGGGAAAATTAAAAAAATGAGATAGGCTTTTGTAGGGACCCCTATCATGGCCTCGTAGGTTCAAATGGATCATTCTTAGGTGCCACATCAAAGTTTTAACAATTTTAGCACTTAGGGTGCTCAAGGGACGACACCAGTAGGGTATGACCCCAAGCGTTCGACCGAGTGGGGGGGGGGGAATAGGAACATGCATAGGGTGCTAATGCCTAACTAGACATGTCTGAGCTGACTGTTCATTATCATGATGAGCATAACAAGAAATTGGCCACGCGACAACATTTGATTGAATGAGACTGACGATTTTTTTGCCAACCGAAAAAACTACCCTAATAAAACCACAGGGAAAATTGAAAAAATGAGATAGTATTTTTGTAGGGACCCCTCTCATGGCCCCGTAGGTTCAAATAGATCATTTGCAGGTGCCATGGATTCCGAGTTAGGGTCCATCAAAGTTTGACAATTTTTAGCACTTAGGGTGCTCAAGGGACGATGCTGGTAGGGTATGACCCTGAGCATTTGACCGAGTGGGGGGGAAAATTGGAGCATGCATAGGGTAATGATGCCTAACTAGACATGTCAGAGACCATAGTTCATTATCATGATGATCAAAACGAGAAATTGGCCACGCAACAACATTCGATTGAATGAGATTGTCAATTTTTTTGCCAACCGAAAAAATATTTCCCTAATAAAACCATAGGGAAAATTGAAAAACTGAGATAGGATTTTGTAGTGACCCCTCTCATGGCCCCATAGGTTCAAATGGATTATTCCCAGGTGCCACTGATTCCAAGTTAGGGCCCATCAAAGTTTGACAATTTTTAGCACTTAGGGTGCTCAAGGCATGATGCCGACAAGGTATGACCCCGAGCGTTTGACCAAATGGGGGGGGGAAATAGGATCATGCATAGGGTAATAATGCCTAACTAGATATGTCTAAGCCAACGGTTCATTATCACGACGAGCAAAATGATAAATTGGTTGCACGACAACATTCGATTGAATGAGATTGACGATTTTTTTTGCTAACCGAAAAAAATGTTGCCTTAATAAAACCATAGGAAAACTTGAAAAACCAAGATAGGCTTTTGTAGGGACCCCTCTTGTGGCCCCATAGGTCCAAATATATTGTCATGGATTCTAAGTTAGGGCCCGTCATGGATTCTAAGTTAGAGCCCGTCAAAGTTTGACAATTTTTAGCACTTAGGGTGCTCAAGGGACGACATCGGTAGGGTACGATCCTGAGCGTTCGACCAAGTGGGGGGGGGGGAATAGGAGAATGCATAGGGTAATAATGAATTGTATTGTATTTTTCATTAAATTAATTGCATTATATTTTTCATTAAATGAATTGTATTGTCCATTAAATGAATTGTATTATATTGTTCATTAAATGAATTGTATTGTTCATTATACAAACAACACTTACAATGAAATGAAATGAATTGTATTGTTCATTAAATAAACATTATTAACCATTGTTAATTATTCGAATGAAGATTAAATATTTCCATGATAACACCATGTACATATGAGCAACAATTTATATGATCAAATATCAACTTCTGTATATATGAAAATGTCAAATGATTACAAGTGTATGTCCATACACAAATTTGGCATAAACGCCAACTCAAACAAAATGTATGTCTATATACGTGAATGTATGTCCATATACAAAATATACATGCCAACTAGACATGTAAGCATCCCAAAACTATCTACAACATCCTAATCTGTTGATGGATCACCAAAATCGATCCTTTTCACTGCACTACTCGACTTTGAAGGATCCTGCACAAGAAAAAATAAACCACGATTAAGATTAGTTATATTATATAACTCACATTCGAAAAGTTAACATAAAAATGAACTATAATTGAACTATTATTGTTTACCTCATCTCCATGTTTTCTCTTTAGCTTTGCAGGACTCTTGATGTAAGTCTTCGGTAGAGGAGGTATGTTTTCAATATTTTCATACACAACCTACATATGTTCACAAACATGACATTGATACAAGTTAGCATATAATTGTCATTGATAATAACAAATTATATCTACTAAACACAAAATAAAATAAACACACATGTACTTGAGGCATCTCTTCTTCTTCATCATCTTCAGGTATACAAGGTGTAGTCAACAAGGATGTGAAGCCAAGAATTCTTTGTACATATACACAACAAGTATATGAAACTATCAATCTATGTCTAGACGTGTATAATCAATATAAGTTATTTAAACTATTCATTCAATCATATTTGCATTTAATTACCTTTCCCTTGTCTCTAGTTGCACTACCAGATCCTAAATCACATAGCCTTGCACTCATGATGCTTGTGCCCTACAAGAGTAAAATAAGATACACATGCAAGTTACTACATAATCTAATTAATACCAATATAAATGATGAGCATGTATGTACAATACAATACAAATGACTAGGTGCAATAATATATGTACCGTCAAGCTATCAAGGCCAAATGAAATGGCCATCAAGGTGCCCTCTTGGATCTGTATCAACTCCTCCTCATTCATCAACTGTTAAATAGACCATGTAAATAAAAATTAGTACTTAATATTATCTAGATTATAAATATTCATTTAAAATATAGAATGAACTATGAAAATACAAATCTTACCACTACATCATCAATGTATGATGAAGGTACCTCCTCTCCTCTAGCATGTGAGGACTCCCCAGGCTATCCTCTAGTCTATGTCATAACATCTAGTGCATCATGCATCTCATGCACCTCATAATCTGTACTGTGCACAGGAGGATCAACAGGTTGTCCAACTGGACCCAAGCATACGTGCCCACACATGACACAACTATGGGGTACACAAATGTGTGGAGCTGAGGAGGACGTGTCAGCTCCATCGGATGCACCACTACCATCAAAAGTAGGTTGATCTACTAACCCAGCCTAAGAAACCAAAAGGCTACTCAAAGAGTGAATAGCTGATATGGTCCATGATGTCACCTCACAAATGATATCTGGATGCTACACTAGAGGTGGGGGATCAACAGGAGGGGGGGGGACATATGGGCTCTAGACTACTCAACCCAAGGTCTATTTTGGGGCATACCTAAACCCACACCCTGGAAAGATTGGATGTCAAAGTAGTTCACATGTTTTCCTAAAACAAACTCAGCATACAATTTTTTTATGAAGTAGAAGGGGACATCGAGATTGTTGTTGGGTGGTTTGTCTAAAACCATCCACCAACGATCCCAAAAAATTTTCACAATACCATCATTTGTGCACCATTTAATAGAAAGTTTTGTTTTTTGGGGGTCTATAGGTTGACCAGTGTGGAGATTCACAAAAAATGCGGTGATAGCAGCTTGGGATATCTTGAGATCCTTGATCTCCTTATAGGACAAGCCATCTGCATATTGTTCCCTCATAGAATCTCGCCACAAAAGAGAGACATTATGCTCCTTAGTGATGTTTCCATACTCTTTATGATCGACATGAGGGGATCAAACATTTATTTTAGGAGAGGGATCATACGATAGACATCTGCAATCCCCCTCAATTGGTTCAAATTTTGTGCAATTAAATCCAGAATTGAGGGGAGGTTTGGCAAATGTGTTGGAATTCTACACTCTAATGAGAATAGTTGATGTTGTCATTGATGGCAACCAACTGGAAACCAACTGGCAACAAGTTTCTACACATGCATCGGTATCTCAAGACATCATACACTGGTAGGCACCGACACTGACAGACACTTTCACTGGCATCTAGATTACACCAAAAATGAAGTATACCGGCTCTCAGGCCGACATAAGATAAGTTTTGTTTATGTGAATTATATTGTAAATATAATTAACTATTTGTAAGTTGACAAGATGTATTGAAATATACTTATATATCTATGAGATCTTATAGATCATTTTTGTAATGTAAGGGATAGGTGATTATTATTGGTATATGTAAAGACATCGAAAGGTTTTGGTTAAGGTATCTGACTAAGCTTAAACTGGTACTGAACCATGCATTTAAGATGCTATTTTGAGTAGTACATTGTATTGGAATTAATTATCCCTTTTGTAGTCAGTGAGAGTCTTTTGAGCAATGCGCTCTGGCAGTTGGCCTTCCTGCATGTGCAGGGCCCTATTGTAAGTATTATTTATTCATATTGGCCAATGAGTAAATACTGTGGGTCACAAATCCCACCAAGGTTTTTCCCACACGGATTTTCCTCGTTAAAATATTTTGTGTTATGGTGTGCATTTATGTTGTCTCTATTATTTCTCTTCACTGCATTTATTTTCTTATTTACCGGTACATTGTTTTGGGTTGCAAAGATATAAATAGCTTTAAAGATTACACTAACCAGTTAGACACTGATTCACCCCCCCTCTCAGTGTCTTTGGGATTGTCATTGAATCTAACAAACAGAGGGTTTGGTTGTTGCAGTTGTGATTGATCAATGTTTTCACTATTATCCCCCATTTTTAACCTAATTGAATGTAAACAATTGAATTTAGTTAACAAATTTGAACAATTTTGTATTTGATTTAAAAAAACCTAGTTTTCATGAAAAAACCATATTTTCAATGAAAAAACAAATAAATATTAAAAAAATACAAAAATTGAATGAAAATGATTGAAAACAATAAAAATCCTACCTTTTAATGTATCTTTTAGCAAATTTGGGTCGAACAATCAGATATCGGGTCCAACCGGATATCAGATTCCAAAAAAATCACACAACCCGTGGGTTAAAGATAACTCACAG
Source organism: Cryptomeria japonica (assembly GCF_030272615.1). NCBI lineage: Eukaryota > Viridiplantae > Streptophyta > Pinopsida > Cupressales > Cupressaceae > Cryptomeria > Cryptomeria japonica. The sequence continues at coordinate 659,097,040 of NC_081408.1, forward strand.
ACTGTCACAGTCCAATTATATTGTCTCAGAAAATCATATATCCAATTTTTATACTTAAATTATTTTAAAATAACATTATATTATATAATATAATAATATATTATTATATAATATAATATTTTATAAACTAATATTATAGTATATATTATGTATTTATATAATATATAATATAATATAATAATATATTATATATTATATCTATCTAATATATAATATATTATTATATTACGTTATATATTATATAATTTATTTTTTAATTTAAAATTACCTATTAAAATCGGATATCCGATTTTATCAGATATCTGATTTGCTTAAGTGTTTACCATGCCAAGGTGTACTGACACCAGGCCAAGCAAAAAGTCAACACGGATTTTCATGTTTTTAGGCGAGTGGAGAAGGTTATTTTTTTCACATCGCCACTTTTTGGCCCCCCATGATCCTACACTAACCCATCTCCTATGCCTGAATACAAATCTGGTTAAGCTCAATACTGGAGGACTAAATCCTCTTTCATAAACTCAATTCGATCTCCAATGATTGACCAAATCCTCTACCTGAATGATATTACATTATTCGTACATTACATATCCATATGTCTTTCCTATATCCCGATTGTTGGGATCCAAGAACACTGAGAGGGGGGGGGTGAATCAATGTTCTGTCGGTAAGATATAATTTTACCCTTTTATAACCTACACATATAAACTGGTAAATAAAGAAACATATAACTTAAAGAAAATAAATCATCCACATAAATGAACACCATAACACATAGAATTTATACATGGGAAACCTCAAAGAGGAAAAACCACAGTGTGATTTGTGACCCACAATATCAGTTCACTGGCCATATGAAAGGATATTACATAAAATGGGGGTCTATGCATGTAGGAAGGTACACTGCCTAGATCACATTGCTCATCACAAAAAGAGTCTCACTAACTACAAGCTTCTGCTGAAATAAAACAGTAATAATGAACTCACAAAATGCATCTGCTATGCCAAAAAGAGTTGTGGTTATAGTTTTTCTCTCTACCAATTCATAAACCCTGAACACTTCTACCAGTATCTTCTTCCCTCCAAGAATGCTTTCCAAAATATCTATAGATCATTGCATGATATAACATTCACATACAAATGATCTACATACATATACTTTGCATTACACAGTCTCCTATATCCTTATTCCAATCTCTCTCATCTATCACTATAATGACCTTAACAAATTGACCTATATACTCTTCATAAACAATATGCCTTATGTCGGCTTACAATGTATTACAAAAGATATACAATGTCGGCCTTATACAATAATCACAAAATGATTTTATAAATAAAACTTCCTTTGGGTCCAAGCCTGATGTCGACTTCACTGAAGTGCTAGATGTCGATGTTGGTTATTATGCTAGTGTAACCCTAGATACTCCAATGCCGGTGTCTATCGGTGTATGCTTCCTTATGAATCTTGTTGCCAAGTTACCATGTTTCCATGTTGCCATGTTTCCATCAATGACAACATATGAATCCAATGAGTGTCAATTGCCAACAATCTCCCTGTTTGGCATTGATGGCAACACTCATTTGAAAAATGGATTCCCTGTCAGTTCAACCTGAAATATGCTCCCCCTGAGAAATACACTCCTTCTTGATATCCTTCCCATATTTTTCTATCTGATATTTTCCACATTATATACACTCTCCCTTTGGCATCAATGCTAAAGACCAGTGAAAGAATTAAAAGAATTTGGCATAGAAAAAGAATGAATAAATACAGATTACTTTACCGAAGCTCGACCAATTTCAAAATTTTCAGGTAAGACTTGTATAGCAACTGTAAATATGTATTCAAGCTGGTTTTGAAGGTATCAAATATGGATACAAGTCCACTCAGTAAGTGTGCAAATGTTTCCTTCTCTTTGACTTCTATCAGTGTGGGCTTAGCAATCATATCCATACATTCCCTCTTATGTACACCGAGTGAATCCAACCTTGGACTCACCAATCCTCTAAGACTCCTTTCTCTCCGAATGATCTTGTCTCTTTCCTTTTCAAAAGAAAAAAATTGGTTCTCCAAAGACAAAATTTGTCCATCAACAGATGTTGTTAGTGATGTTAATCCATCAAAAGAATTTGCAATTTTGGCAACCTTATCATGTAACTCCTTTAATCTTCTATCTACATTTGTTGTAAGAGTTTCTATGTTACAATAGATCTTATAGATATTTGTATACTGTTTCAAACAATTCTCAACAAGAATCAATTTTCCTTCAATTTTCTTCTTCTCTATTTCAATAAGTTGATCAAAAGTGTCTCTCTTAGCCATGGTAAATCTATCAAGTTCCTATTGACCTGAAATTTGCTGCAAAGATTGAAAGTTGTTAGATATATGCTCAGTTAATGCCTTAAGCTTTCCAGAAGGGCTTGCTTCATTTTCAATCTTACAATCAAGAATTAGTCTATGCAAAACTGTGATTGAGTGATCTATTATTCCTTTATCTATCGATCCCTCCTTTATTAGTTTATGAGTAGCCATCATCATTAACTCAGTGGGACTCATCTCAGTGATTGATTTCTTCTCAAATTGAGAAGTGTCAATTTCCAAAACCTTTTTCAGGGAATCAATATTAACTTTCATAGTCTCAGTTTCCTTTTGCCTTATCCTCCTTAGCACTAGTGGCTTCGCCACTTGGTGCAGTATCTATTACTATCGGTGGAGTATTATCCATAATATTATCAGTACCCTGTACATTGTCTTGTTCAAAAGTTGTCTCTGTCGGTATTGACTACACACTCTCCTTTACTGCCGGTGGTGTCTGTATACTTATAGTTACTACCGATTTATTCAAAATTGGACCTGAACTATCCAAAATACCTTTCCCTTTAGATCTGCCCAGGATGGTGGAAGTTGTTTTTTTTACAAATTCTTCTTGGGAGGTGAGAAAATTAGGATTCTTTTGGAAGAATTTGGTCCAACCATATTTTCTCTCATTTACTACCTCATTTACCCTACCCATCATTAGCCTTATTTGTCGGGATTTGCTACTAAATATTGATTTATTTGCAACATCAATGTATCATTTCATTTCCTCATTGTTTATTGAACCACACATACCCAAAAGTTCTACTTCCTTAATTTCTCTATCCCTCTTGGTTGTATCAAGTCTTCTAGCATCCAATTTATTGTACAATGATAGAGGAATTTCCTTCAAAATTTCCACTAAGGCTTTCTTATATATATCTATGTATAACAAAATTGCCTCTTCAATCTCATTCTGCTCATTATCCTCTAAATCTTCAAAAAAAATGGATACATTTTTCAAAATTCCATCCTTGGTTATTTCATCAATCAATTCAACACAGGTCATTGTAGCCTTACCAAATTTAGTATCATCATCACTCTTCTTCTTCTTGTTGTGGGTTGCCGGAGTGGATGTGACTAGTTTCCTCTTTTGAATAGGTTTCCTTGCCGAAGGTGGGGGTGCAGTAGGTTTTGTTACTTTTCTCACAAGCTTCCTCCTTGGGTCCACCTTTTTCTCCTCTACTAGAGGTTGGTCAACTTTCTTTCTTTGTACCCTTCTGGATGCTAGAGGTTCATTATCCTCTGGATCAGAGTCAGAATTGACAGAAGAAATGAAAGTTTCAAGCCTCTTTGCCTCAAGAGCACTAACCATTACCGGTTCCTTTTCCAGTTTGGATCCAAAACCCAGTTGAGTGTCTATCTTATAGATTACATTCTGTATATATGCAAACATCTTATCAATTTTCTTCTCTCTTCTTTTCTTGTCAAAGTCAATCTTGGCTTCAAGATCCTTTTCTTCAGCAATACCAAAGTGTTCTGTCTTATCATCCAATGGAGCTTCAAGCAACATTTTTGCATAAAGTTCAAAAATGCTATCATCCACTTCATATCCAAGCTCAGTGATCCATATGGTCCTAGGTTCTACTGCCTCCATAATAGTTTCATCAGTTCTAATCATAAAACATATATCAGTGGAGTACTTCTCCAAAATGTGCTTTGATATTCTTTCCCTCTGTCTCATATTTTCCTGAAATGTTTTGAAATAGCTCCAAATCTTTTCATCCCTATTGGTACCAAGACCAGTGATTTCTTCCTTGATTTTCATATCTACTGATATGTCATGAGCCCAATGCTTCTTCCCTAGACTGAGTATCTCATTCATGAAGTAAAGCATTAAACAAATAATGAGATTTCCAAACCTAAAAGTTTCTTTCTTAACACTCTTAATCTTTCCAAGATTCAGCATTAGTTCACTTCTCAGCCATTCACATAAATCACACTTCTCATTATTCTTTAACATCTGATAAGAAACATGGATGAAAGAACTAGCAACAGAGTTCAATCGACTAGATTCAGTTACCTTATAGTTGATTATCATACTAACAAATTTCACATCTATGTCCCTAATTGTGCTAACCCTCATAGATCTTCCATCATGGATTGCACTGGTGAGCTTCTCAACTGTAGTGGTGGAAATCTTCTTTCCAGGTTCTTGTCCAACTTTGGGTAAGTCGATGACTACTTTAATTGATTTCTTTATGATTATGTAGGGTCAATCTAGCCAAATGAACTCATTGTGAACCTTGCTTCTCTAGATGCCATTTCAAAGAAATACCTGAAAAATGATCGCCGGTATGAAGATTTGATTGCTTCTCTGATGATTGCTGGAAATCCTCTTAGAATGCCTTTTCTTGCTCTAAATCGCTTAAAATTTGCCTTTGCTTCACTCTAGATTGCTTGAATGCTGGGTGAGTGAAAATGAATTTACTTTCCCTTTTATCAGCAAGTAAACCCTAATCCTTCACTATCATAAATGCTTCACAATGTATCCTACCGGATGTCAGTTTCATAGTCTTATGCCGAGTAAACCTTCATCAATGATTAAGACAACTCTCCAGATCTCTTCTGGATCTCTTTCAAATCTCCTCTGGTGAATATGCAAGATTTGCAATAGATTTTCCAACCCCTAAGACGTATACCTCAGTTACCGGTGGAATTTCCTGTCAATGCAGTAATGCTCTATTCTATCGGTGGAGTTGCCAATGTAGATCTATCTCCACTTGGTTCTTCAGACTTTCTAACCCATCTCTTGGTGTGATCTTGTTGTATTTCATCTACCTTCTGCTTTCCTTTCTCATTTGCTTTATCATTGCTAACCGATTGAGTCTTTCTTCTGCAGTACTTAGCAATATGACCTATTTTGTTGCATGCATAACATGTAACATTGTTCTTTTGAATTGCTTTCATATATCTAGTGTCATTCCTTGACCTACATTGATTAGCCAAATGACCAAACTTTCCACATGCATGACATTTGACATTCATTCTGCAATCTTCTGATCTACTACCATATTTCTTCCAATTTGTGCATTGACCGGGAATAAAATTGTAGTTTTAATTTGCTCTATTTCTACATTATTTAGCCATATGCCCAAATTTATTACAAGCAAAGCATCTACCATTGAATTTATAAGCATTAGGTTTCCTTACCAGTTTCCTCTGGTCTGATGAATTCTGAATACTGGTTGACTGATCTCCATTTGCAGTACCAGAGCTTTCACCTTGTACAAATCCAAGTCCTCTAGAGTCATCAATCTATCTTTGTCTTTTCAATAAGTCATCCAATTGTGCAACACTGATCTTAAAATTTTCTTTATACTCACTTGCACTAGTCAGATCATCTCTAAGAGTGGTCACTTGTCTTTCAAGTTCTTGTTCATTGTTTCGGGAGTGTGCCAAATCAGTTCTCAATAAATTATTCTCATGAGTCCATATGTCACATTCATCAATTTTTTCTTCAGAGATATAAAAAGATTATCTTCCTTCTTCTTTCTCTCCTCAATATCTTTTTATAACCTCATAGTCAGGTCTTGCATTTCATTCTTCATGAACATGTTTGCTTGACTTAGTTTCTGACATTGTTCCTTAAGTGCATTTTTCTCTTCATCATCTTGGTTTTGCAAAAGTTCCTTTCTCTTGGCATGAGCAGATGATAACCTTTCTTGTAGGATAAGATTGAATTCATTAGCAAAATTCAATTCATCTTGCAATTTTAAATTCTTTATCCTTTCAACATCATAATCCTCAAGGGCCATCTCAAGTTGCTTCTCCATGGCCATGTTCAATGATTCTGGTTTCACGGTCTTCCTCAAGTTGTTAAACTTCTTCCAAGGAAATGGGCTCTAATACCAATTGTTGGGATCCAAGAACACTGAGAGTGGGGGGGGGGTTGAATCAGTGTTTTGCCGGTAAGATATAATTTTACCCTTTTATAACATACACATATAAACCGGTAAATGAAGAAACATATAACTTGAAGCAAATAAATCATCCACATAAATGAACACCATAACACACAAAATTTATACATGGAAAACCTCAAAGAGGAAAAACATGGTGGGATTTGTGACCCACAATATCAGTTCACTAGCCATATGAAAGGTAATTACATAAAATGGGGGCCTGCACATGCAAGAAGACACACTACCTAGAGAACACTGCTCATCACAAAAAGAGTCTCACTGACTACAAGCTTATGCTGAAATAGAATAGTAATAATGAACTCACAAAATGCATCTACTATGCCAAAAAGAGTTCCGGTTATAGTTCTACTTTGTACCAATTCATAAACCCTGAACACTTCTACTGGTATCTTCTTCCCTCCAAGAATGCTTTCCAAACTATCTATAGATCATTGTATGATATAACATTCACATACAAATGATCTACATACATATACCGATTTCCTTCACTTCTCTACTACCGGTTGCATTACTACATCACTACCGATTGCAATACAACTCCATTACCGGTTACAATTGACATCAATGACAACACTTATACTTCATTAATGCAATCTTCATGTAATGCCAACAAATAGATCCCAAAAACACATCGAGAGGTCCAATCCACACGTTACATTAAGCCGGTCCATAACCTAGATACATCGGGACCCAATATACTTCTATACATTCCAAATAAATAATCCCAATCTGCCAAGTCTCGAACATGATCACCATCAACATCCTGAATCTCCACCAGAAGCTGTACCAACACCAGTTATGCATATCATCAAAGATATTCATCAAATCTCTAGTGGTGAAACCCTCGCCGGAACCACAAACCAATATTTCTAGCAAATAGGATAGCATCTGATCAACAAGACAAAACCAACTAACTGAACATGAACATGAGTAGCATGAATAAGCCAATTCCATAACCCAAACATATCGGAGCATATCGGATCATGTCGGATCCAAACCAACCAAAAACCACACAGCCTACCAGGACCAGAAGGGTGTCGGTAAAGCATCCAAAACAACTAGTGTTGACATCAATGACAAAACATCAATGCAAAACATAATCAATTCCTCGAAATGGCCAACAGAGGATTCTATGCTAGCATTTTTTGGAACAAGATTTTGGCATGTTTGGAGTTGTAGGGATTGTGTGTTGGAGGAGGATGCAGAAGCTTCTATGTGAGTAGATGAAGGAATGGGGGTATCATGAAGTGTGGGGGATTGGGATTTGTTTTGAGGTGGAGGTGATGGAGGTGCATGTGTTAGTACATAATTTTCCAAATTATTTATACTAATCAGATACTATTTGCTTATGCTTTTCAATAAGTATTTTTTATCATGGGAATAGTTACTACTAAAAATTTATGTGTAGGAATGATCCTACAACATCAATTCCCATCCATCTATGATCTATCTACAGAGAGTCAATCATCAACTGGGCAATTAGGGGGTGGCACTGAGTAAGATAAGGCTTTCACTTTGACAAATTTAGCCAAAGAAGCAAGATCTATGTAATATCACAGAGGTTGAGATTTTGTGAGGTTTTGTTTAGTTTTTATAAAAAATCATAAACATGTGTATTTCATTAAGGGGAGTACATTTTATAGAGAAAAGAAGATTAAACCATCGGTGTAGCTTACCCTAGAGAAAACACCTTAGCAAAGCAAAAGGTCATTGGGGAAGTAACTAATTATCGCAAGAAGGGGATAAGAGTTATCCCGATACCCGATAGGCACATCAGGAAGATATACACCAACATGGTAACTACTGAAGCATCATCGGCAAAGAATTCACAATTGGAACATGTGAGTTAATGTTTTACCGATAGCCGATAAGGCTATCGGTAAGACCTACACTGACAGGAAGAAAGATATTAGTCATCAGCATAACTTAAAGAGATCGGGATGTATCATTTCAAGCTATCCCGATACCCGATGGAAATAATAAAGGAGGAGGTTCATCAGAGAAAAAATGACTATTGGCAGAAGCTATTCAAGGTTATGCCGATACCCGATAAAGGCATCAGGAAGACACATGTCGATGATCAACAAAGCGACTTAAGGATGAAATATTTCTGGTGGCACCAAGGGAGTAATTCATCAGAAAAGTATATACCGATGAGCCATTATAAATTTAATTCAAAACTGAAACCAAAGTAGCATGTATTTAATGCTTACGTCTGAGTAGATTGATGTCTCGCACGAGGCTAATTAAGAACCAAGTGTAGATTGCGTCCTACTGAAAAACACATAAGATGAGAATTATTGCTCACAATTCTTCACACAACATGGAAGCTTCAAGTTCATCAGGAAGGAAGAGAAGGGCTAAGGTCTACAAGTCCACATCCAAAAAATCCAAAACAACAAAAGTCCCTCCCGCACAGAAATTGAATCAAGATATTATTGATCAATTGCAGTCTCCAAGTCCAAAATCAAGAAGGTTGAAATAACATTTGCCCATAAAAGATCATCTTGAAGACAAGTTTAAAATGGTTGGAGACATATGGACAAAGGTGAGGGGTTATGAACTTTTCCTGTTTCATTTTCTAAGAAAAGACAGAGAAGTACCAATCTGTAACACATGGATAACTAACTTAGGTAAACTTGTTGTTCTGAATGTCTTCATAAATACTAGATTGATGGAAGTCCTAATGAGAAATTATAATTTTGTGAAGAGATGCATTTATTAGATTTTGTCGTGGCACTATAGATGAAGTTTTTAGCTTAGACCCTAACCCTGATGTGCCCTTGTCATTTGAAGAACTAGATGAGGAATTTGTTAAAATGGGTACTATTTACAAAGGGTGGAACTTAGCCTTCCACAAGGTTGAGAAGGGAATTCTAACCGAAGAGGATGGCCCCCCATTTAATATGGATATGTTTAGACACTACTTATAGTACACTTATATGGCATGCAAACAGGTTGGAGGTATAGAGGTCCCTGATGTGGCTAGTATTGGGCCACTGGTGTTGGCAGCAAATGTACAGATGTATGAGATGAGACCCCTTGATTATGCTACTTATCTTGCAGAAAAATTGCATGAGGGTTTCTTGAACCTTGGGAATAATAGGGAGCCCACTTTTAAATTTTACTCATTGTTCATGCATTTAATTTTATTTTATGGAAGATTTCGGGGTATGTGGCGAATGAGTTTAAAATTGAACATAGTGGCCAAAACAAGTATTAAGGCAACCAGTGCAAATGTGGACATTAGTATGGGACTCACGATACATGAGGTCAAACTACATTAAGTTTGAAGAGCTAATAGTAAAGTCATTGTACCAAATTTATGGTGTCCCATGTGAAGGATCTATTTCCAATGAGATTAAAAGATTTCTGAGACCTACTACTTTTGATGAGAGAGTTATTGGCAATCACAGCTGGGGTGATTGGTTTGTTTATAAGGATTTTACTTGCTTCATAATTTAAGGTTTTGAAGGAACCCCATATGTGTTGCCAAAAATTGTACCAGACAAAATTTCTTATCTATAGATTGTAAGACAGCTAAGTGTGTCAAATGCTAAACATTTTGGAGATATGAGTAAGCAAACTTTCCTGCCTCGGACTCTTAGTTTTGGGGACTTTACCATTGTATCAAGAAACGCTTATGAAGACATTGATAGGAAATTAATTGAAGAATACACTTTGTCCAATTATACTGCTAAAGTCAATTATGAGCTTGAAGGATATATTCACGGCTGCAAGAAAAGACAAAATTTGGGAGATTATTTTCATACTTACTTGGAAACAGAAGATATGTTTGGGAACATGGAGGAGGAAGAGGCCCAGATAGCCATTGATGAATTAAACAAAAATTTGGAAGAAAATAAAAAGAGATTTCAAGAAATGGAAACCAAAGAGGAGGAGAGTGAAAGTGAGTCTGAAGATGTTGAGATAGTGTCCAGGCATCAAGCACCGAACACAGTAGAGGAATGTGACTTACAAGAACAAATTGTTGCTAGGCTGAACATCCATAGTGATGAAAGATATGATGAGCATTCTTCTTTTGTGTCTAATGATTTTTTTATCAAGTCAAAATAATTTAAATCCTTTTTATATCATTTCAAAGGTAAACAATTGAGGGACTCTATCCCAAACATAACCCCTGAAAAAGAATCAAAATTGTTGAGGAAACTCAAGGAAGAAATTAATTTAGAATTAACTACTATGACCCCTCAAAGGGGAAGAAAAATTCTTAGTGAGGCGGAAGGCATTATCATCTTTCTAGGATTGGATATGAGTTCGTCATTTATTTTGGATAGCATGTTACATTCTGAGAATAAGGAGTTTAAATTTGATATTCAGGGAGTGAATGATGTTTTTATTGGCTCTAGATTTGACTAGGGTGAAGAGGCTCTTCTTTTGTGGGCTCTTTACCCTCCAAATAAGAGACCGAAGATCATTGATGTGGATAAAGCTTTTGGTCATATGATGAAATTAAAAGTTGGTGAAGTGGATCCTATTATTACTGCTGACATGGGCATCGATATTTCAAAATTTAATAAAGCACAATTAGTCAAAGTGATCATAGAAAGAGATTAATACAAGGGACTATATGAAGAGTTGCTAAGAAAAGAACGACAACCTGTGCCACAAATCCATGATGGGTCAAAATGGAAAAATAAATTTGAAGAAGTGCAATTGGAAAACAAAAGATTAAAAAAGCAAATGCAGAGTGTGAGGGATGATGCAGCCTCTGTTTTACTGACCAAGAGATTTGAAAAGTTGTAGGGTTTCCTTGAGGATTTTTGGTTTGCTTATCAGAAGAATATGGATAATGCGGTATCTCACAAACATATTTGTAATAGATCAGGAGCTTTATTGCATGATAAGACAATGTACAATGCAGATTCCAAAGATATTGAAGGAATACAAAGGTTGTTGAGAAAGCATGAAGACTTTGACACAGAACTGCAAAATGAATTTGATGAAAGTAAGGAAATAGTACAACATGGTTTTCCAGAGATTGAAGATCAGAATGTATAGATTAAGGATAAGGATAAATGGATTTTGGAATGCCAAAGTCTTCTCATTTCCTCCCTTAACATTTCCCAGTCTGATGGACTTGACATGACAAAGACAATCAAGCATATGGAAAACTTTGTCACTCTAGAGATTGTGGTTAGAGACATCATCTATGATGCAGATACCTACAAATCAGAGGGATAATTGAAGCATATTCAGAAGTATGATCAAATGCTTGGAGATCAACCATAAATATCAAAAGGGTGTTCAAAGATGTGACTTTGCATTTTATAGTCCTTTAGTTTGTTCATATTGTTAGGGCAATTTTTAGGTAGTTAGTTTCTAGTTAGTTTTGGTTAATTTTAGTTTTAATGAAAGGGTATTTCCCTTTCATTTTCAAACTGAATCCTCATCTATATATAGAGGATCTTTTAGGAAAGATAGATATGACAAGTTTATAGTTTTATATCAAGGCAATCCTTCATGCATTTCTTATGAACTCGTTATCTGGAAGTATCAAGTTGATGGATGATATACATTGAAATCAATTGGTTTAAGTATTATATTTTCAATATAAAGATTCACGTGTTTTTAATTCATGATGTTATCTATCTTTTCAATTGATTGATCAGTTCCTTAGATAAATCTATTTACATAGATTTTTTTCATTGTACAATCTTATGTTGTTGTAATTGAGATTGATTTTCAGTTTGAACATCAGTTTGAAGGATTGGTTGGCAAACTTTGAATTGTCTTATTGGTCTTTCAAAGTAAATTTAAATTCATTAAGACTAACTGGATGTTACATTTTAATTACAATTTATATAGAAGCCTTTGAGATGATGGTCTTGTTTCAATAACAAGTTATTAAAACTATCTCTAAGGTTCAACGTAAGATTTTTCATTTGAAATGATATGAAACCAGTGAGGAATCAAGGCACTGGTCTTTTATTCATTTAATATATTTGAATCAAGTATTTTCAGAGCAAGCTTCATCAAGGAAACATATTTCTAATTCATACAATCACTACTTTATAAATATTCATTTACAAGAAAGCAGTTACAATTTTTAGATAATAAGATTGGGTTCAAGAACACTTGCCATGTTGAAGTCAATAAATTTCTTAAATTCACTATAGAAAAGTCTTTAACCTACAGATTTAGGTTTCAGGTATAGGTTCATCCACCTTGGTTTAGTAAAGCTTGAAGTGCAGGGTAATTTGATCTATCGGTCATTCCCCTTTGTTGGCCAAGCCTGATTCAAAAGTCACTAAGAGAAGTGGAAAAACTCTTTGATTTCCAATTTGTGGTTTTGAGAACCAACAGATTGGCAACTCTACTAGGGAGTTGGTAAAAGAAGTTTTTCAAAATATTTGGTGAATAAATTTTAGACTCTATAGGAAAAGGAACTCAAACCAACTAAAATAAGGTTTTCCTCCAAAGGGGGTGGCGACTCTATATTTAGTTCATGATTAATGCTCTATCTTGCAAGAGGGTAAGGAAGAACCCTCTGCACTTATCATTAGATTTTATGTGGGGATAGAGATCTGTGCACAAGACACAAGATAACCATATTGAATTAAGTCCCAACAAAAGACCAAATAGAAAGAAAGATCAAACATCGGCAATGACATTTATAGGCTTTAAAAGTTTCCCTAGCAGGGAAAAAGGAAACTTGAATGAAAATAAGGATCCTACATCAAGCCATCATAGTCCTCAAAGTAATGATGAAAATCTTAATCCATTTTCTCGAATAAGCATGGAGAATTATGATTGGCGTCATGAGATAAATTATGAGAGACCAGATAAAGAAGAAGATGATCTCCAATGGGATGCCCTTATTTACAAAATGTTCAAAGAATCTTTATTTCTAATTTACAAAAAGACATTAGAGAAAAACTCCTGTTTTCTGAGTTTACTTCTTTCCAACAGTTGTGCACAACTCTTCACAATTATCAACTGACTGTGAGTCAAATGGAACAATCACATCCTATGGCTCCGAGTGATAAGGGTGATAGTAGTCAACAACCATTTGGGAAGTTTAAACCGAACAAAGAGTCCATTAAATTCAATGAAAACATCATCAACAACAATGTGAATGAAGCATCAGGTGTGTCTCCTATTTCTAAGTTTTTCAAGAAAGAAAGAAAGTTTACTCCTTTGAATGAATCATTGCATAGTATTATGAATAAGTTATTGGAACAAAATGTGCTTACACTTCCTCCTATAAGGCAAATTGATCCTGTAAAGATTAATTCACCTTATTTTGATAACAAATCTTTTTGTCAATTTCATCGTCAACTTGGGCATGATACTGAAAAATGTTTTTCTTTGAAAGGTAAAATTCAAGATTTGATTGATAATAATACTATCTCTGTTTCTAGAGTGAATGATAAAGGCAACACATCTGTAGCTCCTCCTAACCAAAATCTTCAGATTTTCATTGATCCATTACCTCCTCATACCTCTAATGCGATTGATACTACTGATTCCTCTGTCTCACCTGATGATCTTATGTCTATGACTCCTAATGTGATTAACTTTGTGGAGCAACAGAAAATCCCTAAAGAACCTTCCATCACATTTGATTCCAGTGAAACTATCAAGGCACCTGATGGTCCTTTATATATAGTTGCAAAAGTCAAGAACACACCTTGCCATGGAGTGCTTATTGTTCCTTCTTGTATGGTTAATATCATTACTGAAGAATTTCTTTTTACTTTGTAATTGAATCAAGTGATCTATGACAAAACAGATGTGGCTGTGAAACTATTTGATGCATTTTCTTCTCCTGCAATTGGTTCTATTACATTACCTATTGAGGTCCATAACAAATCCCTTGATGTGAACTTTGCTATTATTCCTTCATCTGAACAATTTCGTGTGAAGCTTGGCTATCCTTGGCTATCTTCCATGAAAGCTATTGCTTCTCCTATTCACAAGTGCTTGAAATTTCCCCATAATGGTGAAGTTGTTACTGTCAATCATAGTCTCTTTAAACCAGCTGAAAGAACTTCTAGTGTTCTTATTGATTACTTTTGGCCTAAACAATTCCAATCTCTTCCTCCGCGAGGTGATCATCTTTTCAAATCTTATCAAAAGTGGAAAACAGATATGATCCTATCTCTAAGTGAACCTAGAACACCTAAACTTGACATTCCTATCATTCTTGAGAAGGAAGTTCTTCCTTTGAAAGATAAAACTAATGTCTTTCCTCAAGAAGATTCCCAACCCATTCCTATGGATGTGACTATGCCTATATCTAATAAACTTCCTAAAAGTAGACCTATCCCTCCTCGTCATGATGGACTTGGTCTCCTTCCTAAACCAAATATTCCTCCCTTATATGGAGCAGTTCCTCCTCCTTCCTCTTATGGAGAGAAGAGACCTTCCTCTTCTCCTATTATTCAACCTAAGAGACCACAACCTAAACACCCAAGTGATAAGGATGAGAACATTCCTCCTCCTCAATCTTCTCAACTTCCTACTAAGACTAGACGGAATCGTTCTGCACGTGAACACCGACGAAAGCATCGTCTTAGAGCTCAGGTAGCTGCTTCTCAAACTTTGCAATCCTCAAAAACACCTTCAACAAGCATTATTCCATTTTCTCCTCAGCCGACAATTGAGCCGAAATATCCTAAACATAAGATGCATGATGGTCTTGATCCTGTGCGAGTTAAAGATCCTATTTTCATAAATCTTGATGATGATATAGATGAAAATGTTATTCATGATGAAAATGCTACTTCTCCTGTTCATTCTGATAGTGAATATGAACTTGTTGATATTGATAACCATTTATCTAATGAATTTTCTAAAGCACTTATCCTAGCTCCTAGACAAGAACACCGCGGCTTGGGATATGAACATAGCCCTTGTTTGGATCTTGTGATAGCTCCATCTGCTGTGTTGGATGTTCCTCCTCTAGCGTGTTCCCTACCTTCCTGAAACATTGATCAGCAAGATCGGGGGGTAGATGACGTGCTAGACTAGTTTCATTAGCATAGCAGATTCTCTCCCTCTCTCTTTTGTTACTTCTTCTATGTGTTATTCTCATTCTTCTATTTGTTGTCCTTAGTGTTGTCTATTTGAGGACGATGCAAAGCATTGAGATCTCTCGATCTCTCTCATGTTGACTCAAAAGACACATGTGTTCCCTTCTTCTAGGTGACCTTCCTTGATTGGGGAATGAAGAACAATTATGCATATATACATATGATATACATGAATTATCATACAGCATACTGACCCTGAGGAAAGCGAAGTCACCTTGTGCTTTGTGTTTTGTGTCTATTATCCTTGGGCTTATTTCACACTTGGGGGCTAAATCCTTGTGATAACGTGCTCCTTCTCATTTCTTATATGTATCACTACCTTAAAGCAATCACCCCCGATGAGGCGTGTGCGATCGCTTTAATGTAGGGGGGCATACATCCTGTTCATATCTTTTCAAGATACTTGAAAATTTCTTGACAAATTTAACCTTGCCTTGAAAATTTTTGATATCTTTCTTGCATGACTCATAGTGAGGGAACCTTACTACTGACAGTCATGGTTCTCCCTCGTGATCTTCCCTTTTACTTTGTCAATCAAAGTCGTAAGATCCTTAGTCCACTGGGGGCTTGGTGTATCTTGCCTCCTTGACGTGGTGAAAGTTTTTCAATGTTGTTTCCTTGTACTTTACCGGAAGTATGAGCGTACGCTTATACTCCCGCTAAAGTGGGGGCTAAATGTAGCATCCTAAAATTGTGACACTTGCAATTTCGACTGCATTTCGGTCTTCATGATGGCGACGCAACACGGAACCTGAATGGAGACCCCAAAACTTGCTCACGACACCAAAAACTGCATTTTCTTGCACCCTGGCCTGATCCTCCTTTGCACCCTGCTGTCCCGGGAGGTGGGACCAGAGCGCCCAGTGCCCTGGTCCTTCAGGACCAGGGCACCGCCCTGGTCCCCCAGGACCATGGTGCCCAGCGCCCTGGTCCCTGGCCCTATTTTGGGCCCGGTCTCCTATGGGACTTCGGGTCTTTTTGTTTGCAAATTGGAAAATAACATTTCCTGGTCGGCCTAAGGTCGGGAAAATCAGTCTTTTAACCCTAATTGGCAAGTATATAAACTACTTTTCCTCTCTCATTTTGGGGAGGATGGAAAAAGGTGGAAACAATATTCAAGCATTCAAGCATTCCTTCAAGCAATTGATCATTCTAAGTCTCCATTCAAGGCTAAGTGTTGCATTCAAGACAAGGATTCAACCATTGAAGAGGAGATCACTTACAACACATTACATGCTACAACATACAACATACAACAAACAACAACATCTATACCTTTGCATATAAGGATACAAACATCCTTACAACAAGGTTGCAGGTACGCGGCTGAAATTGAAGATCTGGAATCCTTGTGCAAAGACGAACAGATCCCTCTTCGTTTTGCGGATTTTTCGGAGGACCGTGTGCACGCCGGGCGCCATCGTCCCGTCAACTTTTGCTCAAATTTGCAGGACAACACCATATCGACATTTTACAGCTAATTCCAGGTCTGCAGCTTCATCCTATATCCCTATCTCAGTTTATAAGCGAATCTTTCTCACTTTCTATGCATTCCTAGCTTAATCTTTCTATCTACATTCTTTACAAAAGAGGGTATCCTTGCTATCACAACCCTTGAAACTCATATAGAATCCAATCTTGCATTGCATGGGATTGGATCTTGTGGGTTTCAACCCCTCTTTTGAATGTAAACTCCCTCTTAAGTGAAAACCATCAACCCTAGTGACTCTCCCTTCTCTCTCCTCAGAGTTGGGGAGGGGAGAATGACTAGGGTTCGATTTTTCCACTTTACACTTATCATCGCCAAAAATTGCCTATAACCGTGTACCCTCATTATCTTTCGATTTTGCTCCCACGGGGGCATACTCATGACCTTATGACCTCACATCTTCAAAGTCGAGAATTTTTTTTCAAATCTTCATCAAAAGTCGAGCAAAAATATTTTCAACTAAAGAAAATCAATCAAATCTTATTACTAAAGGGCATCTTAGCTTTATCGCTTCACATCAAGTTGAGATATCTCGATCATCTGAATCGAATCAATCGCTAGGGGCATATCAGTTTCATCACTTCATATCAAAGTTGATATTAGTCTTTATTTGAATCAGTCTATGAACATTATTCAATTTCATCGCTTTTCATCAGCTGATTATTCATTTAAACTCAAACAAGGGTTTAAAGAGTATCTTTGATCACACGCTCAATCTAAGCAGGTGTTTAGTTTCATCGCATCGAATCAAGCTGGACAGTTTATTTTTCGCTCATCGTATCTTGATCAATCAAGTTCAAGATCGATTTTATCTTCACTCTTTGTATCTAGATCAATCAAGTTCTAGATCAGTAAGATCCACTTCTTGATCAATCAAGTTCAAGTTCGGTATCTTTGTTCTCTATCATTCCTCAGTTCAAACAAGTTCGGGATTGGTATCACTTTAATCAGACTTCATTCAGCTTCATCGCTTCGAATCAAGCTAAACATCTTGCTCTTTATCTAGTTTGTGATCAATCAAGTTCAAAACTGGTATCTCCTAGACATCACATATTGTTTGAACCAACGTGTTGCTCGCACATTAATTCAAAGAGGGGCAAATGTAATACCCTAAAATGGTCATCTAAACCATGGGCCCCTAATCTCGACAACATCACCAAGGTCATAACCATAGGCAATTAAATCAATCTTGAGCACATTATTAATTCTTCAAACATCAAATATCACAAAGCAAGTCCATTACTCAATATTAATTAAATATTTATTTAATTAATTTAATTATTCCAAGAATATCATTTTGATCAATTATCCTATTTTAATTTGTTAAACATCCTTGCATATTTGATTAATTAATAAATTTGCCATTAATCATGCAAAAATGAATTAATTTATTACAAAAGAAGAATTAATCACAAAGCAAGAGTTGAATTGAAAATAGAATAAAAGAATTGAATTGAGAGAGAAATCAAACTTGAGATATTATTTTTTTTTCTAAATTATTGATTATTCTCTAAAATTGGAACTCAAAGATTTTCAAAAAAAGATGTTCGGTTGCATTGAAAAGACTCTTTTCTTGAATAAATCAAAGAACTATCTATTTTTATCACAAATGCATGGAATTAATTTAATTCTTATTTCTAATGTAACTTGAACTTATTATCTAAATGTATTTCAATTAAACTATAATTGGAATCTATCTCAAGGTTAACTGAACCTAATTTCTCAATTATTTTCAGTTAATCCTAAATTGAGCTTTTTCATCATCTCTCTTGTAATTCTCTATAAATTCAGCTCTCAGTTAATCCTAAACCGGTGAATGCTCTGTGTAAGGAATCTCAGTTAGGGAAGATGACATCCTCAACTTTTAAGAGAAAATATTTCTCAATAGAACATTTGCTAAATTTGGTTCATACAGACCTCTGTGGACCAATAAGGACATAAGTATTCAAGGTGATAGGTATTTTATGATTTTCACTGATGATTGCTCAAGATTGATGTGGGTCACATTCTTGAAGGACTAAACATAAGAATTTAGCAAGGTCAAGGAATTCAGGGCCTTAGCTGAAAAGGAAAGTGGAAAGAAGATAAATTGCTGATCAAGGTGGTGAATTTACATAAGAGGAATTCACTAGATATTGTGAAGACAATGGAATTAAGAGGCAACTTTCTGCACCTAGGACACCACAGCAAAATGGTATTGTAGAGAGGAATAATCGATCAGTTGTTGAAGATGCTAGAACGATGCTTATAGAAGGAGGTGTAGCAAAAAAATTCTGGAGAGAAGCTGTCAGCACAACTGTCTACACTATAAACCAGATATTGGTTAAAAGAGGTAAGGATAAAACTCCTTATGAATACTGGTATGGTAGATCACCTAATGTTAGTTACTTTAAGGTTTTTGGCAGTAAATGTTTTATCAAGAGAGGTGACTATGTTGGTAAGTTTGATGCTAAGAGTGATGAAGGCATATTTCTTGGTTACTCCGCCAAGAGAAAAGCCTACAAATGTTACAATAACCGAACAAAGAAGATCATTGAAAGTGCTAATATCTGAGTGGATGAGTGTTTTGAATTTTTAGGAGAAAACAATGAGGAGAAGAAGGAAGATGAACCTTACATTCGGATTTTGGAGCTAGAACAGATGAAGCTAGAAGTTGGTGAAATGAATGCTTCTACAGTACTAGTTTAACCAGAATAGGTAGATTTTGTAGAAGATGAAGATAGTGAGGAAGAAGAACTTGAAGATGACAATCATGTTATTCCAAGGGATGTGAGACTCAATCATAATCCTAACTAGATTATTGGAGATAAAGATGTTGGTGTGTTAACCACAAGAAGAATTAGAGAGAATTCCTTTTATGATCTCCACTATTGAGCCGAGAACTACAAATGAAGACTTTGGAGATGATCACTCGATCAAGGCTATGGAAGAGCCTGACTAGATTGAGAAGAACAATACACGAACCCTAGTACCCAGACCGGTGAACAAAAATGTAATAGGTACTAAATGGGTATTCAGAAATAAATTGAATGAAGATGGAGTAGTCGTAAAAAACAAAGCCAGATTGGTATGCAAAGGTTATGCACAGGAAGAAGGAGAAGACTATGGCAAGACATTTGCACTAGTTGCTAGATTGGAAGGTGTTAGGACTCTACTTGCATTTGCAACATATAGGGGATTCAAAGTATATCAGATGGATGTGAAGTCAACATTTCTAAATGGAATACTGGAAGAGGAAGTTTACATCGAACAACCAGATGGGTATGCTTTGACTGATGCAAAGGATATGGTGTGTAAACTACACAAGGCACTATATAGTTTGAAGCAAGCACCAAGAGAATGGTATGAAAGACTACATTCACACTTGGTGAAGATAGGTTTTTCAGAGAACCAGTGAAGACAACAATATATATCTCAAGACTAAAGGGGATAAGATACTGGTTAGTGAAGTGTTTGTGGATGATATCATTTTTGGAGGTAATGATGACATGAGTGATGACTTTGCAAATGAGATGAAAAGTGAATTTGAGATGTCTCTAGTAGGAGAGATAAAATTCTTCATAGGTTTGCAAATTCAACAAAAGAAGAGTGGTATTTTTATCACACAGTCCAAATATGTGAAAGGGGTATTGAAGACATTTGGAATGGGAGACTATAAACCAGTTGGGACACCAATGCTTACAAGCTATAAAATTTATAAGGATGATGATGATGCATCCGTTGATGAAAAGGAGTATAGGTCTATGATAGGCAAACTTGACTATGTTGTTCACAGCAGACCGAATATTGCTCATGCAGTTGGATTAGTTGCTAGTTGGTATCTACTAAAAGGATATTCAGATATTTGAAAGGTATCATTGATTATGGATTATGGTATCCATATGCAGGTAACTTTGATTTGAAAGTCTATAAAGATGTAGATTGGGCAAGAAATGTTGATGACATTAAGAGCACAACCAGAGGTGCATTCTTTCTTGGAGGAAGGCTTGTATCTTAGAGCAGCAAGAAGCAAAGTTGTATATCACAGTCGACTGCTGAAGCTAAATATGTTGCAGCTATATGAATTGTACCCAAGTGATCTTGATGAAACATATTCTAGAAGGATTCAAGTTGAAAATCATAGCACCAGTAAATATTTTATGTGATAACACTAGTGCAATAAATATTTCAAAGAACCCGGTGTTGCATGCTAGAATCAAGCATATTGAGCTGAAATATATTTCTTGAGAGAGAAAGTGCAAAGTAAAGATGTGTTATTGGAGCATGTATCTACTAAGGAACAACTAGTGGATATCTTTACTAAACCTCCACCTACAACTACTTTTGAGTATCTTAGAGGTCAGCTAGGGGTTGTGCCCCTACATGATGTTAATTGAGCAGATGTGGAAGACATCAGTCCCAGAGCTAATTGAAGAATCTTGAAGCAGGATTGTTGCAGAGTGGAGCTACTTCACAGGGGGAGCAACTTGTTGTAGAACATGGAAGTATAACAGTGAATGTTTTACTTTCACTTTGGCATTGTTGTCAAAGGGGAAGAAGAATTATATGATTGATAGGGAGAAGAACTATAGCTAGTTGTTAAGCATAAAGCTATACTTATGTGCAAGGGTTACTCTCAAGTAGAGGGCATTGATTTTGAAGAAATATTTGTACTGGTAACTAGACTAGAAGCAATTAAGATGTTTCTAGCTTTTTCAGCCTATGGGTTATAAGGTATATCAAATGGATGTAAAATCTTCCTTAATGGAAATTTGGAAGAAGTGTACATGGAGAAACTAGAAGGGTTTATGTTAAATGATGATGAAGCCTTTGTGTGTTGATTGAAGAAAGCACTGTATGGTTTAAAGCAGGCTCCTAGAGCGTGGTATTCAAGGTTGGATAAGTACCTGAAGGAGCAAGGATTCAAAAAGGGGAGTGCTTGTTATCACTATTTAGAGAATGGGGTATTTCTGTCTCATAGTTGGCTAAAAATCTGCAAAAATGTGCTTGTAATGGCCTTGTTGCCTCTGTGTTTCTTGGGTCAAAGAGGGTTTAAGGTTTTTGATTTTTTAACCCTCTCTTATGTTTTGAAAAAACCCTCATGTTCTATTCTTCCATTACTTTTCCACTTAAGGAAGGGTCGGTTTATCATGAAAAGTGGCCCCCCCCATAAGTTTTCCCTAGGCGGCCTTTTTAATGTTTTCAAATATTACGCCTTTGCCTATGTATTGTTTTAATTTTGTTGGGCTTCTTAACTATTGTTTAAGTTAAGGTTCATTCTGGGGTGTGCGTTGGTTTGCTGAGAGAAGATGCTCGTGGTTTAGTCTTCACGAAATGGTGAAAAGGGTAAGTGGGCCTGACCAGAGAATTGCTCATCAGGTTAAAAGATTGCATCTCGTATTTGATCCAATGGTTGGCGTTGCTTCGCTAGCCCAAGATGTATGTGTTTTACCTTTCACGAAATAGTGAAAGACTTGGCATGTCCCAGAGGCAAGCAGTTCCATTCGATAAAGGATGATCAGTTCAGAAGAGATCAATAGCTGGCGTTGATTCGAAGCCAAAAGATGCATGTGTTTTACCTTTCGCAAAGTAGCAAAAAGGTGGAGGGCCTGGGCAAGGTGACCATGACAAGGGTAACAGACGAGCGGGTTTCTAAGATCTAACAGTGGTCGTTGCTTCGCGAAAAGGAGTTGCTTGAAATTTAAGGTCCGCGAAGTAGCGAAAAGGTCAGTGGGCCCAAAGGACAGGCAGGTCGTAGTTTGAAAGACTGATTAAGTAGGAGTTAATTAGACTGTTGTCATGGATTCGCAGCCTCAAGTTAAGAGAAGGTTAATGTTCACGAAATAGCGAAATGATGTGGCGGTCACATGATGGATGATGTGGCAGGACATATGGATTGCTTCGTGGAAAGAATTGGTGACTCATAAGATGCATGTGGCTCTGAAGGGTATTTGAGGGCCCGCTATGACTTGGTCAGTGGTTGTGTTGGGAAATGGTAAAGAAAAAACCTATGGCGGCCTTAGAATGGAACCCGATGGAATTAACTAAGCAAATAGCTGACTACCAAGTGGTGTTTGTTAGCCGATGATGAAATAGAGCAAGTGGTCTCTGAGCTGAGGGCCAACTTTGAAGGTCTAAGCATGTTAAATGGTGTTCATCTCATAGTGAATCCAATAGTTGTTGTTGTTTCGCAGCTTGAAGATGCCTGCAGTTTAGTCTTCGCGATGTGGCAAAAACCATTAGTCGTCATGATTGACCATGGATAGTTAAGAAGATGGGCGGTCACTGTAAGAAGTAAAGGTCAAGAAAGTAGATGACGATATAATGGCCGACGTTGTTTCGTGTGGTGAAAGTGTGCAAGGTTTAGTGTTCGCGAAATAGCGAAAAGAAGGTAGGGCTCGTCACTAATGTAGAGGGACCGAAAAGAATAAAGGTAGTGCAAGTTCCAAGGATCCAATGATCGTTGTTGCCTTGCAAAATAAAAGTGCAGGGGTTTTAAGCTCTGCGAAATGGCAAAATGACAAAACAGGAAAGTACTCAGAAGGTTTGTGATCCGTTGGAGCCTGTTTTTGAATTCAATTTACAAATTCAATTCTGAGGTGATGGCCGAAGCATGCGGGATTAATTTCTCAATTCAATGCCAAATTTCCATATTAAGGTCCACATCAATTGAATAGTGGTACCATTTCGACAAGTTTGTTGCAAAGGAGCTAGTGCAGAGCGAGTTTCTTCAGGCGAATAACTAAGTTTTTTCTGTGTTTTCCTTGCTAGTTGCAATCTGAGAATCGGTGTTGCTGTGTGAATTGTATCATTAGAGTTTTGTGCAAATATCAATTGATATAATTGCATTAACAGGATGGTGCCAAGAAGGGAGTTAACAGGAAAGGTAAACTACCAAGATAGGAATATATGTGACAACTTTCTGGAACAACTAACTATGTCTACCAATGCCGAGGCCAAAGCAAAAGAATTGATGCCGAAGAACCCTCCTTTAAGAATTGGGGATGGCCTATATGACAAAGGTAATTGGTTAAGGGATCCACAAATAGGGATGTTAGGTTTAGGGTTGTTCAAGGTAGGTTTTGGTCAGAGACATTCCCTTGCCCCTTTAAATAGTATATGGGAATTGGATGTGGGGAAGCTTATAGTCCCTGGGGTCTTCATGGATGTAGATTTGTTAACTTTGATTGCACAAAATTATGACCCTGTAGCTAGATGTATCAGGAATGTGAAGGGATTAGCCCTGATTAAAATTAATGATGATGAATTCAAAAGTGTATTTAAGCTCAGTGAGGCTTCAAATTTGTTAGAGCCTATTGATTTTGAATCACTGGCCCAGGTTTATAATGCACAAAGGGATCACCTTAGGAGTGGCCCATTGAAAGAGTTTTTTGTTAAGATAGGAGGGCTGACTGTTGTAGGCCCCAGCACCATGGAACCTTCCTCTCTGAATTTGTTTACTTTAAGAGCTAAGGGCATGTATTGAGCACTTTGTCAGATTTTTGGAGAAGATGCTGAGAAAAACATGCCAGCCCATTATATGCTGATGATTGCACAAATTCTAAACCCCTCTCTGGCAATAACATTTGACTATGCACCTTACCTCACTGATGCAATTCATACAGGGCTGGTGGGGATAAAAAATGGTAAGGTGGATAGACCATTTGGATGGTATTCTCTTCTAATGCACATGTTTTTGTTCAAGGGTGCTGATTATTTTGCAAAAGAAATGGATTTGGTCAAGGTGAAAGATAAGGAAGAGATGCCTGTTCAACTTTGGAGTACCATTTTGTCCTAGGACAGAGAGGATGCTAGCTATTTAAAGTTTGACAGATACTTTGCATCTAAGATTAGGATTCTTTTGTGCACAAAAAACCCTAGATCCCTAAGGCTCTCTTAGAATTCCTCAGACCCAAAGAGTTTGCTGAGGGTATTAAGATTGTTCATAATTGGGGAGATATGTATTTGTACCTTGTTTCTACAGTTTTTAGAGTATATTGTTTTAGAGGCACTCCATATTTATTGCCTTATCAGATCCCGCTGAAAATAGGAATTGCAGAAGTCTTAAGGCAAATTGGAGGTGTGCAAGAGGCAAAGCTGACAAATAGGGGTAAAGGGACTATTTTCCCAACTATTACCATGGCTAATCATTTTGTGATCACCAAAGGTGGCTGGTAGTATCTTGAAGAATTCTTTAAACAATATAGATTGTCAACTGCAGTTTCAAGATTTGCAGACCCTGAAGAATTTTTCAACGACATGTTTAGAAAAAGAGCAGTTTGTAAAGGTAGGCCTCACCAATTTCAATTCCTTGAAGCTTTAATTAGGAATGAATTCAATTTGGATGAGTAAGAATTGAGGAAAGAGAAGTGGGTTGCATACAAAAGGGCTCTTGATTTCATTCATCAATTTGATAGCAGTTATGACCCTCTTTCTAGTTTCAATCCCTTTGAGGAGAAAATCAAATTCTTAATTCTTTATTTTGAAGACCTCATGCAAAATTTGAAGGAAAAGAGGGAGGTTATAATGAGAAATGACCCTGACATGGTTAAATTGGTTATGGCTAAGCCTGCCTTTGCTAAGGCTATCCCACTGGGTGATTATGTCATGCACAAAAAATCAAAATACAGTGTGATGATGCCAGTGACTGGTGAGCCTTCTACTTCAAGAGGGAAAAGAGAAATTGAAGATGTCATTGACATCCAAGACTCCCCTAAAAGGAAAAGAGTGGGGAAGGAAGTGAAAAAAAATGAGGCTCTGTATTCTCCATCTCAGTCCCCTATCCACATAGGAGATGAGCAGGCGGTGGCTGAACAGTTGTTATAGTTAGGGAGTCTCGGGGAGATTGCCTACACATATGAGGAGACACAAGAAGGGATGCTAGAAGAGCCACCTAGTGCTAAGATGAACTTGACTAAAATTGAGCTCAAAGGTAAAGAGATAGACCCAACTGTTAAACAAGCCAGTGAGGAGTTCCTGGCTGATAGTAACTTTGTTACAACAAGGGCCTTCATGCAATTTGTATGGAAACAAAACATGGAACAATTTAAGGCCAGATGTGAAAAAAGGAAGAGTGAGTAGCCTCATAGAGATGTAACTCAGGTGGAGGGAGAGGTAAAGAAAGAAATGACTGAAGAATTCAAGACCATTACTCCTAAAAAGGGAAGAGAGATGGTATCAAAGGATGGTGTTTTGATCCTCCCTGAGTGGGATATAGCTGATGCTTTGGTACTTGAAGCGAACAAGAAGGAAACTAAATCCATGGAAGGAGTGACCTTCAGCAAAGATAATGCTACTTTAGTTATGTGGTCATTGAAAAAGGATGAAAATAGAAGAAGGAAATATGCCTCAGATTCTAGTTTCCTAGGAGGTATGATTGTAAAAAGAGTTCAAGATATAGGGGTGGTGGAAGTTGCAAGCACATTCTTAGAAACTACAAAGTTCAGTTTAGCAGTGGTAGAAAAGGAGGCAAAAGAAAAGGCTAATCTCGAGTTGAAATTGGAAACAATCTTGAAGGCTTATAATGAAGCCAAAGAAGGAATAGCCAACTGAGATAGCATTATTACTAGGCTTCAGAGTCAGTTGGTAGGTCAGCACCTTCAAGGTGAATCTTGTACTCTTATGATAGCTTCTTCTCTAGCAAGACCTCCACCTACAAGTCCTATCATAGAATATACCCCTTCTCCTATGCCTTCTAGTTTCCAACTAACTGAAACTATTCAACATGAGTTGGAAAAGTTGAAACAAGCTCAAGCCCTATTTGGAAGAAAATATGAGGAAAAGGTAAAAGCTACAATTTTGAAGTTTGTTGATTCAATTAGGACCTCTGTTCTTCATATTTCTATCAAGAGGATTTTGAATATTTTGATTGAATTAAGAGAAGATGAGACCACTTTGCAACCAATTTTAAATAAGTGGATGCCTAGGGGAAAAGAGTTAGAGCTTATGTGTTCATCCCATGTAGATGCAGAGGCAAATGACAATCTCAGATCCACCTGTGATTTCATAAAAGAAATGAATATACTCTTAGAAGAAAGGGCAGGTGTGAAAAGAAAAGCCCAATTGTATAGAAAAGAATATTCTGATCACAAGTATGAGTTGTTTCCAGGGGTTTTGTTGGTCCTACTTAGTTAAAAGAGGAGAAGGAATGGTTGGAGGAACTGGACCACAAATTGTCCCAAAGGGTTAATGAAATCATCAACATTGATGACATGTCCTTATTTGTCAAGACAATTGAGGAGATTGAAAAGGTAAAATCACATTATGGTTTCATAGAAACAAAAATTGGGCAGTTAAGAGTTACTTAGAAAAGGCTAGAAGGGATGAAGAAGAATATTGTTAGCTTCTCTTGGCCGAGTGATGACGTGTTCCAGGAGTGGAAAGACAAGTATGCCGGACAAAGAGAAGATATTCTAGAACAACTAGAAGATGTTGCAGTGGAGCAACCAACTCAAGAGGCCATTGATGTTGAAAAGGACTTATAATTGTTTCTTGGAGAATATTGTGGTCCGTAACAAACTTTTCTTAGAAATTGTCCGAATCTTGTAAGCATCCATGATATTATAAATGGATACCAGGACTAGTAAAAAGGAGATCACAAGAATTTGTAAAGAAACTCTGTTGAAATATATCTAGGTTTTTTTGGTTCTCTCAGAGATTACTTTGAATTATGTAACATTTTCAAAATGAATACGAATATACAGATCGAAGTTTCAGGCCTAAATCTTCTTTGTCTTCTGGTGTGCATTCATTAGTTTGTTGGTTTCATTTGGATGATTTAGGGTTGTTCAAATGAGCATGGATTGTAAGGCAATCTTATAGACATATTTCTGGCTTTTCTCTTTAGGAGAGGGATTAAATGTGCATGAAATATTTCTATCAGTAGATCAACTGTTTGCTGCTTTGAATCTGATGAACTGTTTTAGTTAAATAGGAAAGGACCTATGTATATGTTAGGCATGTATGGGGTTCATGAAAGCCGAAGTGATGAAATGTATAAGAATGTTTAGTTTTGAAAACTCTTGCTTGATTAGGTGACTCTGTGGCCCAGATAAGGCACTGGTATCTGATTGTAGGATTTCTTTCTATCTTTTCTTGAAGATCAATACTGAAAATGAATACAAGTTTTTCTTTTAGTGTTTGAGTTTCATTGAGGTGATGAAATCCACAGGTTTTTAGCACTGGTTTGCTGTGGATCTCAATTTTAAAGTGTGAAGATATTCACAGAAGGTATATCCACCTAAACTTTGGATAAGTTCAAAGTGTAGAAGGTCTCAAAACCTTGTTATATGTTGCTCTAGAGTTCTATTTCCCTGATCTTTTCATATGCAAACAGAGTTATTTTATTTCTTATAGGAAGGATAGAAGGGAAATCAAAATTTGAGACCAACAGTGCTAATAGAAATCTATACATCAAGGTATATGGAAACCACATGATCATTGTGGTTGTGTATGTAGATGACATCATTTTTGGAGGCAATAAGGACACTCTTTCCAGAGATTTTGCTGATCAGATGTAGTTAGAATTTGAGATGTCAATGCTTGGAGAATTGACATAATTTTTTGGTTTGCAGATATCATAGCTAGATTAGGGAATATTAATCTCACAAACCAAGTATGAAAAGGACACACTAAAGAAGTTTCAAATGGAGGACTGCAAACCGTTGAGTACCCCCATGGTGACCGGAAGCAAACTGGGCAAGAGTGATGAGTCAGCGGTAGTGGATTAGACCTTGTATAGATCCATGATTGGCAGTTTATTGTATATTATTGCCTCTAGACCGGATTTAGTGCAGGAAGTATACATGGTGGCTAGATTTCAAGCAACACCTAAGCAATCACATATGAATGCACTCAACAAAAATTTTAGGTACCTGCAGGGGACACTCAAATATGGATTATGGTATTCTAAACAAGGGGAATTTACCTTAGAAGCATACATAGATACTGATTGGGAAGGTTGCATTGATGACCGAAAGAGCACAAGTGGTGGTGCATTCTTTCTAGGTGATCGATTGGTCTCATGGCATAGCAAGAAGTAGTATTCAGTCACCCTATCAACTGATGAAGAAGAATACATTGTTGCTGCCACATGTTACTCTTAGGTTCTTTGGATGAATTAGACCCTCAAAGACATATAGGTGGATATAACTGATCCTATTCCCATCTAGTAGGACAATTCAAGTGACATCAACATATCAAATAACCTGATGATGCATTCAAGGACAAATCATATAGCCATCAAGTATCATTTTATTAGAGAGAAGGTTGAAGGACAAGAAGTCATGATGAAATATGTCCCTGAAGGAGAACAAGTGGTAGATATCTTCACCAAACCATTACCAAGTTGGGAGTTGTGTCACCTTCCTTATGCTCATATTTTGTAAGGAGATATACAGTTCAGGGGGAGTTCAAAGCAGTATCTATATCTCTTGAGCCACATACTGATCATAGGGAGTGTTTAGGATTTTATGTCTCAGTCCCAGTTGTAATCACAAAGATGAGATTTGACTAAGGGGGAGTACCCATAGTCTACCCGGTTAAGTATGAATCAAAGGGGGAGAATAAATTGGATAATCACATACCTTGACCCTTTGTCATTTTGTCAAAGGGGGAGAAATCTACTGGTGTGGAGACTTGTAGGTGTGTTGACATCAATGCCAAAGGTCAAGATTGTTGGCATTAGGTTGTCATTGATGTCAACTGGAATGGAATGGTCACCGGTGAATATGTAGAATGGTCACTGGTGAGTAAGTAGTGATGTCATCCAGTATGAAGGAAGGAGTGTGTAAGTTGACAAAAAAGGTATGTTACCAGTACATATGAAGTGCAAGATCTACCAATAAAGACGGACCACAGGAAAGCAAGCAAAGAAGAAAATAAGAATAGGAGAGATGTGATCACCGATAGACAAAGAGAGGTATAATGGAATCAATAAATGGACTTAGTAGATGGACCAACATGTTTGATGGAAGGCCAAGTTGATCCACTGGCAGAGAAGGGGTCAGTAGGTATGAAGATCAACTGGTGAAGTTAGGTTATACCAGTAAGGTGAGCTGAACCGGTAGTAAGTCTTGGTCGGTGAAGGATGTCAACCCACCTTTGCAATCTCAGCATAGGTGGATGTCGACAAGGATGATAGATGAACACCAGGTGGTGAGCACGTGGAGGTCAGTGAAGTGTTCATCGACGTGATAGTTTGACAAGCAGGTCGACATTAATGAAGAACCCACAAATCATGGAACAATGGGAAGAATGTTGTGGCTTGAGGAAGATAGAGAGGAAAGATGATTGATCTGATCCTGTAGGACAATCTGATCCTTGTGGTCATTGGTCAAAGGAAACAACTAAAGCATTAATGGTGATGTATAGAGAAAAGTTGGAACGCATGTTGTAGATGTCTAAAAATAGAAAACATGCATTGGAAGGCAAGGATATGGCGGTGTTGATTGATATGATGCAGATCATCATTCCAAAAAAGAAGATTTGATCAGATCTTATATGGATTGAGTTGGTAGAGGAAAACCCTAGCATACCATCATTTGAATGTTTCTTTTGGTGGGAACCCTCAAATATAAATATGTGAACTCAAATACTGAAGATGTTGATGCTAGTTGCGAGTTGTGAGAGAAAAGAGAGCCTGATCAAGAAGAGAGACTATCTGTCGAAGAGTTCCTTTCACAAAGAGTTAGAGTGTGGAGTTAGTAGGCTGAACTGGTGAGAGGTTCTACCCGATGGAGATAGAGTAACTGGTGAACTGTTATAGTCTTAACAATAAAGTGTACCATAAGGGATTGAATGGTTAGGAAGGCATCTAAGTGTGGTACTGTGTAGGGTGAGGTTCTAAGAAAGAGAAGAAAGGAAGAGAGTAATCGGTAAGTGATCAAAGAGAGAATTCTGATAACCAGAAGTAGAAGGACTGGTGAAACAGAGGAAGGTGGTAATTGGCAAACATTAGTTGATCAAGTGTTGCAAAACTCATTTGCAACTGGGTGCTATCATTACATTAAAATTGTATTTCATTGCATTACACTGAGTTGGTTCTTGGTGCAGGGTTTGGTGCCCTAAATCATTGTAACATGTTGTTTCATTGTGAGGCTAGATCAGAGTAGTAGACTGCAACAACATTTATCACTGATGATTTTCCCATATTGGGTTTTCCTAGTACATCTGGTGATGTGGGTTATGCATTTGTGTGTTTTCTGCTTTTTGATATTCTCTCATATCTTATCAGGTCAATTGCTTAGTGTTTAGGTTGTTAACCGGTAATCAACACGTGGTTTAAAAAGAAAAGATTTTTAGGAACCACTAATTCACCCCCCTCTCAATGGTACATTGTGTTCAATAATCATGGCCAACACCCAAGTCAATAGGTGGTGTAAGGAGCTTTCATGGTTTGGCAACATTCTATAGAAAATTCATCAAAAAATTTAGTCACATATGTGCACCTATCCTAGACACCATTAACAGAAGATAAAAGTGTATGTTTTCTTGGTCAAATGAAGTAGATAAATATTTTGAATATTTGAAAAAGAGAGCAGCACAACAACCCATCCTTGTTCTACCTAATTTCAATGAGTTGTGTTGGGACTCATTAAATTTGAGTAATTTCAGAGGCCCTTTTCAAATTTTTGCATCTGCACTTTTAAATGACCACCTAATGAATCAACCTAATAGGCCTACTTTGAGGGCATGTAAAATGGAGCCAGCTAATCATCAAGAGGTACCCATTTCAAGGGGTGAGCTGAAAGTGCATGTTAGGTGCAAATGCAGATTTTATTAAATAGCCTACTTCGAGCTCCTATATCTTTTGACCAGTTGATTGTCATGGTGAAATTCAAGGTGTATTAAATTGTATGCATAAATGTGAGTCAACATGCAAAATTTCAAGTCCCTGTGAAGCTGTTGTCAATATTTAGAAAATTGGGTGATTATTCTTTTCCATCCTTTTCCGGCTTTCATGGTTTCTTTCTGCTCTTGAGGGTTATTTGTCCAAGGGTTTAGGGTTTGGATTTTTCAAAATTCTATGTCCTAAAGTTTCTCCTTATATTTCCTTGTTTCTTTTTCCACTTAAGTGGAAGGGTTAGTCCGTCATACGAAGAGGGGCCCTTTTTTAGGTTTTATCCTAGGTGAGTTAATGATTTTTCTTAATTTTCCGCCTTTTCCTAAGTCTTTTATGTTCCTTGTCAGATCTATTAATCACCGTGCAAGTTCTTGTTGATCCTGTGGATACTGTTATTTCGCAATGCAAAGATGCATGAAGTTTACCTTTCGCGGAGTAGCGACTAGATGGTGGGACCCGCTTCTTTGAAGATTCCCGATGTTAAAGATCTAGCAGTTCCAAGAAGATCAATGGTTGTTGCCACTCCTTAATGCGAAGATGCCTGATGTTTACCCTTCACAGAGTAGTGACTAATGGTGGGACCTACTTTTTGAGAATATTTCTACAGGTGTTAAAGTGACTGCAAGTTTGATGATCATCAACGGTTGTCGCTACTCTACAATGCGAAGGTGTCTGAAGTTTACCCTTTACGGATTAGCGACCGATGAGCTGGCAATCCAGGTGGCAATAAGCTGGCGGGTCCTGATGAGGTGGTAAAACACATGGCATAATAGGGGGAGATGCTTGCGAGGCAGTTCTGCAAAAAAGGAGAATGATCCAGTCACCCGAAACACACGTGGCTGTCATAAGCTTGAAACCGGTATATTTGTGAGCAAATGAATGGATCATAGGTGGATACACCAGGCAGGAACTCGCAGGCTAAGTAATCAAAGGTAAAGGGCCCACTTTGATAGTTAAAGGGGTTTAAAGCTAGATGAGTATTATGGAGATCTACGACCATCGTTGACCCCCTGCTTGAAGTTGTGCACAGTTGAAGGTCTGCGACCCAGCAAAAAACCATTTGCAGTCCCAGTGAGATAAAGGTTAAGGGCAGGCGGTCAAGGCGATGTTAAAGACCTAGTAGTTCCAAGAAGATGCAACGATTGTCGCTGCATCGTGAGACAAAGATGCACGATGTTTAAAGTCAGCGCTTTAGTGACAAACCGCCAGTGGCCGACCTAGAAAATAGTTAGCAAATGGTGGTTAGTGCTCGGTGGTTAAGGTAAAGTCGCTTGGGGAAGGTAAAGGTCAGACAAGTTTCATAGAGATCTACGGCGGTTGCTGAGTCGCAAGGTTAAGATGTGCCATGTTTAAGGACCGTGACCCAATGACAAACCACCAGCGGCAATGGTGAAAGTTGGGTTTTAAAGGCAGGTAGTTCCAGTAATTGTAAAGGTCAACCAGTTAGTTCTTGATCTGACGACTATCATTGATCCACTATGCAAAGGTGTCTGAAGTTTACCCTTCGCGGATCAGCGACCAAGCAGTGGGACCTATTTTGAGGCTAACGAACTAGGTAAGGTAAATGGGATGTAAGTTGTGCCTGATCCAATGATGGTTGTTGATCTACTATGCGGAGGTGCGTGATGTTTACCCTTCGCGTATTAGCGACCAAGGGAAAACTGTTTAAAAGAATTATGTTGTCTGTTGGTGCCATTTTTTGAACTTATGAAAAATAATGTTGCAGTATTGTAACAACCCTCGAGAAATTAGGGATGAAAATGATTTGTAACCTCTTTTGGGAGAGAACTATGGTTGTAACCAACTATTCCCAGGAGAGTCTGAAGCTTGTTCGCATCCATATGATTATAAATGGATACCAGGACTTTGAAAAAATGATCACAAGAATTTTGTAAGAAAGCTCTAGCAAAATATATTTAGAGTTTTTCTGGTTTTTTGAGATCACTTTGAGTTATGTAGAATTTGATGGAGAATATTAATATACAGACCAGAATGTTTTGAGTCTTGATTCCTATTGTCTTCTTGTCTGTGTGATTGATTACTATCATCATTAAATAATCTAGGATTGTTTGATTAAATAAGTTGCAAGGCAATTTATGAAAATGTTTTGGGTTGTTCTATCAAGGAGGGAAATTAAATATACTTAAATTCTTTCTATTGGTAATCAGTGATTCTACTTGAATTTGATGGTCAGGTTTAGCATATGGTGAAAATTTATATATGTCAGGCATATATAGATTTAGTTAAGCGAACGTAAATGGCATGTATGTGAATATCTGTTGTCAGTTCTTGTCCAATTCTAAATGACTCTAAAGCCCGGATAAGGCACTGGTGTAGCTTGTTGCAGTTCATGACATTCTTGATGATCAATAAAAATGAATACAAGTCTTTCTTTTATGTTCAATTATGTTCAAAGTGATAGGGGTTGTATAGGTTGGCACTGGTTTTCTCTATAAGTCTTTAATTGCAGCTGTAAAAGAATGATCACAAAGGGTATACCCGCCTAAGCTAAGTGGAAGCTTAAAGTTTAGAAGGTTTTTGTATAAACCTTGTTATATGTTGTCTTTTGTTTCTATTTCCTGTTATTTCTCTCCATAAGCAACAGAGGCTTGAGAATTCTTGCAGAGAGGATAAGGAAATCAGAATTTGAGAACAACAAAATTGGCGACTCTGCTAGGGAGTGGAGAGATGTAAAAAAAAAATTCAAGTCAAATCCATGAGTCTAGCCATATCCATTTGAGGAAAGAGTCATTAAAGTGTTGTAAATCTAAAAGTGTTTTCAGATCTGTTGTTATCTTCCTAGTAGTGTTTTATAAAGTCGGGAATGTCTTCTTTGTGTCATGAGAGTCAATTCCTATCAAAGTGTTGAAAGTCTGCTATCTTTTTATCTTTGTGTAAGTCCAGATCTGTTCATGTTCTATAATGATTTTATAAATTCTCACAGCAGTGAGTGGCAACTCTGAAAGATCTCTGCACCAGTGTGCATTAGCGTAAAAAATTTAAAGGATTTGGTGAACTTATAGCAAAGAGGTAACAGAGGCTTGGATTTTTGAGATTGAAGGTCCCAGTCAAGGAGAAATAAGAAGTGAACAATAGTAGCAGCTATTTTACCAGGTATTCCTCAAAGTATTTATGAAATTATATGCTCCTTATAAGGTGGAATAGTCACCATTGAAAGGAAAAGAAATTTGCAGTTTACATACTTCATGTTTTAAAAAAAAAAATCAGTCGTAAGTGATGGGAGAAGTGTGTATAATTCTGAAAAATTAGAGACTACTTGTGTTTTGAAAGGAGTTTGTAAAATAGTAAAGACATGTCAGCATAGTAATGGTTCAGTAGATGTTATAAACCTAATGGATCTAGATGTAGTTCCTATATCTGAAAATCCCTTGTCAAATCTGAAAGAAATTGATAAAGAGATTGCAATATGTCTTCAAGAGATCCAAGATAAATTTGTCTGGTTTTTAAGAAGGAAAGTAGGGAAAAGAAAAGAAGAGTCATCATATGTTTTCAATGAAAGATTTATAGCTGCATTGAATGAGCTTTCAGTTGATGCTAGACCCCATGAGTCTGTTTTGATTGAGTTATTTTTAGAGCTTGATGAGCCTGACTCGGTTAATTGGTCTACTACCTTGAGGGAAGAGAGTGTTGCATGTATTAAAGAATGGATATATGAGATTGAAAGAATTAAATCTAAAAATGTACACAAGATTGAGGATAGTAAGGGAGATGAATCCGTGAGTGGATATACCTCTTATGATGCTGATAGTGATTTTTATTCTCAGCATGATAGTTTAGATGTGTATTCAAAGCAAGAAGAAACTTGTGAGAGCATAAGTAATTGTTCAAATAATCATGAGCCTGTTAAGGTTCTAGATCTTAATAATGTAGATCACCTTGTTGTTAAGTTCAATCCTCAAAATATTTGCAACCAAAGTTATGAAACTATGTTGCAACATATAGCAGCACTTTATGAGCAGCATGATAAAGGTTATGATGCGGACACAAGTTATTGTAATAATGAAATAAATGTGCATAAAGACATGAGCACTACTGATTTAATACCTTTATCGGATTGGGACAATGTTTATAGCACAGAGGATGAAGCCAAGGAAAATGAAAATGAAGAAGA
This sequence comes from Cryptomeria japonica, assembly GCF_030272615.1. NCBI lineage: Eukaryota > Viridiplantae > Streptophyta > Pinopsida > Cupressales > Cupressaceae > Cryptomeria > Cryptomeria japonica. The sequence goes on from NC_081408.1 coordinate 659,132,823, forward strand.
AGGTTCACTAAGTAGTGGACAAATCTCAGAGCTTTTAGCTGCTAATCTTCAGAGGTATGCATCCAAAAGTGTGCCCAATCTCTCATACCCAACTAGTACATGTTTTGATACTGATGATGTTTTTGAGGGTGTGAAGTATGATACATATGGTATTTAGTCTTTCCCTACATTTGATTTGAGTGATGGACAAGATGAAAATGCATATAAGATTGATAGATGTGATGACGTAGATTCATATGTTGATATGAATTCAGATTTTGGTATGCATTGTATGGATCTTGCTGTTAAAAAGAATGACAGATTTGAAGTAGTTTTCTCAGATTTGCAAGTGGGAAATGAACCATTGACAAGTGATGATCATTTGTTTTTACTTGTGCAAATTTCCGATAGAAATAGTGATCAGCAAGATGAGGTGCAGTCAATTTATGAGGAAATATTCCTCTCTAGTTTGCAAGCCATTATTGTGGAAGAGTGTTCATCATTTGAGAAAAATAGCAATAGAGATGTGCCTGATGTTCCCAACTTTCATAACAAGTTATATTACTTCTCTTTTCATTTGGGAAGTAGTGGTAAAGAGTATGGCACTCTTATGTCACCTAGTGACGAGCACTTTTAGCATTTGTTTGGTTTTCAAAGATTGTATGATTATGAACATGCTGATGATTATGTTTTATGTGATCAGCTAATCAGAAGTGGCAGTGTTTTTGATCAGGCAAATGTGAATGAAACTTCCAAATTACCTCCAATTTGTGGAAATGAAAATCATGTGTTTGACAAAGGTAAGAATTGATTTCAATTTTGATGGCCCGGGGTCATTTATAAGTTGTATATTTTGTACAGTTGCTTTGCTTCAGTTGTGTGGTTTTCAATAATGTGCCCTGTTGTTTGGGTGAATTAAGGAGCCCCTATTTTTTAGAAGAAGAGAAGTATTATGTTTTTTGGGTGGTCTGCACTACCATAGATTCTGAATTCTTGTGTTGATCTTGCAATCAACCATCCCCAATCAGAGCCACTATTGGGACTCATTAAATTTGACTAATTTGAGAGGCCCTTTTCAAATTTTTGCATCTGCACTTTTAAATGACCACCTAAAGAATCAACCTAATAGGCCTACTTTGAGGGCATTTAAAATGGATGTAGTTAATCATCAAGAGGTACCCATTTCAAGGGGTGAGTTGAAGGTGCATGTTAGGTGCAAATGCAGATTTTATTAAATAGCCTACTTCGAGCTCCTATATCTTTTGACTAGTTGATTGTCATGGTGAAATTCAAGGTGTATTGAATTGTATGCATAAATGTGATTCAACATGCAAAATTTCAAGTCCCTGTGAAGCTGTTGTCAATATTTAGAATATTGGGTGATTATTCTTTTCCATCCATTTCTGGCTTTCATGGTTTCTATCTGCTCCTGAGGGTTATTTGTCCAAGGGTTTAGGGTTTGGATTTTTCAAAATTCTATGTCCTGAAGTTTCTCCTTATATTTCCTTGTTTCTTTTTCTACTTAAGTGGAAGGGTTAGTCTGTTGTGTGAAGAGGGGCCCTTTTTTAGGTTTTATCCTAGGCGGGTTAATGAATTTTCTTAATTTTCTGCCTTTTCCTAAGTCTTTTATGTTCCTTGTCAGGTCTCTTAATCACCGTGCAAGTTCCTATTGATCCTATGGATACCGTTGTTTCGTAATGCAAATATGTGCAAAGTATACCTTTCACGGAGTAGTGACTAGATGGTGGGACCCACTTCTTTGAAGATTCCTGATGTTAAAGACCTAGCAGTTCCAAGAAGATCAACGATTGTCGCCACTCTGTAATGCGAAGGTGCCTGATGTTTACCCTTCACAGAGTAGCAACTAACGGTGGGACCTACTTTTTGAGAATGTTTCTATGGATGTTGAAGTTACCGCAAGTTTGATGATCATCAAGGGTTGTCACTACTCCGCAATGCGAAGGTGTCTGAAGTTTACCCCTCGCAGAGTAGCAACTAATGAGCTGGCAATCTAGGTGGCAATAAGATGGCAGGTCCCGATGAGGTGGTAAAACACATGGAGATGCTTGCGAGGTAGTTCTACCAAAAAGGAGAATGATCCAATCACCTGAAACACATGTGGCTGTCATAAGGTGGAAACTGGTATATTTGCGAGCAAATGAATGGATGACAGGTGGATACACCTAGCAGGATCTCGCAGGCTAAGTAATCAGAGGTAAAGGGACCACTTTGATAGTTAAAGGGATCAAAATCCAGATGAGTTTCATCGAGATCTACGGCCATCACTGATCCACTGCTTGAAGTTGTGCGTTGTTTAAGGTCCGCGACCTAGCGACAAACCATTTGCAGTCATGGTGAGATAAAGGTTAAGAGCAGGTGGTCAAGGTGATGTTAAAGACCTCGCAGTTCCAAGAAGATAGAACACTTGTTGTTGCACCGTGAGACAGAGATGAACAATGTTTAAAGTCAGGGCTTTAGTGACAAACCGCCAACGGTCAACCCAGAAAATAGTTAGCAAATGGCGGTTAGTGCTCGATGGTTAAGGTAAAGTTGCCTGGGGAAGGTAAAGGTCAGACAAGTTTCATAGAGATCTATGGTGGTCATTGAGTCGCAAGGTTAAGATGTGCGATATTTAAGGACCGCGACCCAGTGACAAACTGCTAATGGCAGCAGTGAAAGCTGGGTTTTAAAAGGCAGGTAGTTCCAGTGATTGTAAAGATCGAGCAGTTAGTTCTTGATCTAATGACTATCGTTGATTTGCTATGCGAAGGTGTCTGAAGTTTACCCTTCGCGGATCAACGACCAAGCGGTGGGACCCATTTTGAGGCTAACAGCCTAGGTAAGGTAAAAGGGATGTAAGTTGTGCATGATCCAATGGTGGTCGTTGTTCCACTATGTGGAGGTGTGTGATGTTTACCCTTCGTAGATCAGCGACCAAGGGAAAAACTATTTAAAAGAATTATGTTGTCCGTTGGCACCATTTTTTGAATTTATGAAAACTGATGTTGCAGCGTTGTAACAACCCTCAGGAAATTAGGGATGAAAATGATTTGTAATCTCTTTTGGGAGAGAACTATGGTTGTAACCAACTATTCCTCAGAGATTCTGAAGCTTGTTCACATCCATATGATTATAAATGGATACTAGGACTTTGAAAAAAAGATCACAAGAATTTTGTAAGAAAGCTCTGGCAAAATATATTTAGGGTTTTTTTGGTTTTTTGGAGATCACTCTGAGTTACGTAGAATTTGATTGAGAATATTAATAGACAAACCAGAATGTTTTGAGTCTTTATTCCTATTGTCTTCTTGTCTGTGTGATTGATTACTATTGTGATTAAATAATCTAGGATTGTTTGACTAAATAGGTTGCAAGGCAATTTATGAAAATGTTTTAGGTTGTTCTCACAAGGAGGGAAATTAAATATACTTAAATCCTTTTCATTGGTAATCAGTGATTCTGCTTGAATTTGATGGCCAGGTTTAGAATAAGGTGAAAATTTATATATGTCAGGCATATATAGATTTAGTTAAGTGAATGTAAATGGCATGTATGTGAATATCTTCTGTCAGTTCTTGTCCAATTCTGAATGACTCTGAAGCCCGGATAAGGCACTGGTATAGCTTGTTACGGTTCATGACATTCTTGATGATCAATAAAAATGAATACAAGTCTTTCTTTTATGTTTAATTATGTTCAAAGTGATAGGGTTTGTAGAGGTTGGCACTAGTTTTCTTTGTAAGTCTTTAATTGCAGCTGTGAAAGAATGATCACAAAGGGTATACCCGCCTAAGCTAAGTGGAAGCTTAAAGTGTAGAAGGTTTTTGTATAAACCTTGTTATATGTTGTATTTTGTTTCTATTTCCTGTTGTTTCTCTCCATAAGCAACAGAGGCTTGAGAATTCTTGCAGAGAGGATAAGGAAATCAAAATTTGAGAACAACAAGTTGTTCACAGTAGAGTGTGATGGTAGCAATTTAGCCATAGGGGTTGTCTTAAGTCAAGAAGACGGACGGGTGGCTTTCTTTAGTGATAAAATTAAAGATGTTAAAAGGAAGTATTCTACATATCATTTGGATTTGTATGCAATGGTATAAGCCTTGAAAAAATAGAGGCATTACCTTTTACCTAAAGAATTCATTGTTTATACTGACAATCATGCTCTCAGTTTTATGAATGGACACCCGAAGCTTAGTCACAAGCATATGAAGTGGGTTGAACTTCTTCAAGCCTACACATTCACCATTAAACACAATAAGGGGAAATAAAATAAGGTGGCAGATGCATTAAATAGGAGGGTGTGCATGGTGCAGGAGATTCAGTTGTAGAGTGTGGGGATTGATTCTCTCAAACAAATGTACAAAGATGAAGATTTAAATAAGATATATGAGGTTTGCACTCAATTTTCAGATTCCTATCATTCTAATTTTTTTGAGTTTTTGTTGCTGAAGGGTTTGTTGTTCAAATGGATTCAATTATGTATCCCTAAATGCTCCATGATGAAGATCATTATCAAGGAAAAACATTGTGGCAATTTGGGGGGTTCACTTTGGACTTGACAAAACATTGGAATAGGTGAAGAGGTTCTATTTTTTTCTCAAGTTGCGATCAGATGTCAGGAAGTTTCTTGAAAGTTGTAGCATATTCCAAAGGGCTAAGGGAATATCATCAAATGCAAGTTTATATCAACCACTCCCTATTCCTAGTAGGCCATGGGAGAGTATCTGCATTGATTTTGTTTTGGGTCTTGCTAGGACTCAAAGAGGTTTTGATAGCTTTTTTGTTGTGGTAGATAGGTTTAGTAAGATGGCTCACATTTTACCATGTAAATGTACTAATGATGCTTCCCATATTGTTGGCTTATTCTTCAAAGAAATTGTTTGAATACATGGTTTTCCTCTCAACATTGTGACTGACATGGACTCCAAGTTTGTGGGCCACTTTTGTCATACAGTGTGGAAGAAGTTAGGGACTCAATTGTCCTTTACATCAGCATATTACCCTTAGACTGATGGCCAAACTGTGGTAGTGAATAGATCCTTGGGAAATCTTCTTAGATGTCTTACAAAGTAGCATTGAGAAGCTTGGGATATGATCATACCTCAAGTTGAATTTGCTTATAATGATTTTCTTAATAGAAGCACAAGAAGAAGCCCTTTTGAGGTGGTTTATGGGATTCATCCAAGGGGTATTCTTGAATTAAGGGACCTACAAGGATTGGAAAGAAGGATTTCTCAAGGAGAGGTTTTTGCATTGGCCATGAAAGACATCCATGATAGGGTGAGAGAAATCCTTCACAAGATCACTAAAAAGTACAAAGAGAAGGCTAATGAGAAGAAGAGAGATGTGTAGTATAAGGTAGGGTTCTTGGTGATGACACACTTGAAAAAAGAGAGACTCCCTAAAGGGTAGACAACTAAGTTTCTCATGAAGAAGATTGGACCTTGCCAGATTGTGCATAAATTTGGTCCTAATGCCTATGAGATTGAAATTCCTCAAGGCTTGGGAATATCTCCTATTTTCAATGTTTCATATTTATTTCCTTACAAAGGTAATTTTGCAGGTTCGGATGGAGGTTTGCAATCAGATGGAGATGAAGTTTGGGTGAAAGATCTTCCACCTAGCCAACCCTTGAAGTTGGAGTGTATCTTGGACACCAAGGTGGTCAAGAAAACTAGAAAGAAGACCTACAAGGAGTAACTTTTCAAAATGGAGTGGCTTACCTATTGAAGATGCCACATGGATGAGTGAAGATGAAATTCTGAAGCATTATACCTCTGTTGCTAATTTGGTTCCTCAAGGGACTTGAGTTTCTCTATTCCTCGAGAGTATGGTGCAGGACCACCTAGTGACTCAAAAGGATTTGATCTTTTTTCTTTTTTTTTGGTTTCATGTTCTTATGATGTAATAAGGTCCCTTTGACCAATTCATGATGTTTTTTCAATTATGTACGATATTCATGCCATTTTGGAATTTGTAACCTACTAGGACCTATTTGGTCAACTAGTGGTCAATGGTTACCCAAAGGTGTCAAAGTGGGTGAGATCAATGTATTTAGCATATTTGAGCCACATTTGGCCTATTTTTAATGAATTTGTTGAGTCTAGGTGAGTATGATAGGTTAGAGTGAAAAGTTGTCAACATTGCAAAAGTTGCATGACAATTTTTGCATTCTTGATGACAATTGTTTTGAAAAAAGGTGGTTGCCAACTGTTATAAGGTTCAAATGGTGGTTATGATCAATTGGAAGGATTTATGTGGTCTATATAAACATCACCCAAACTAAGAGGAAGGTTTTTGATGTCATTTTTGGTGATTGGAATACAAAACTTCATTGTTTCCTTGCAGATTTGTTGTAAAAACATATGTTGCAGACCTTATATCTTTACTGTATGGATTGATTGATCAAAGGAAGGTGTATGGATTTTATAAAAGAGATTTAGCTTTAATTTCCCATGAGTTTCAATATTTTGGTACAAATTTGAGTGAGATCGATCCTTTTTTCTAAAATTGGGCCTGAAAACCCTCATTTCCTAGGGTTTTGTACAAAAAATGTCAATAACTTGACATCCCTCGTTCAAAATTTCATTCCACTTGGGGGAATTCCATGTAAACTTATTTATTTTAGGATTATAGAAGTTTTAGGGACAACCATGGAGGGAGGAGTAAGTTTCATGAAGTTTTAACCTGGCATTTCTATGTGACAAGTTATGAATTTGAGGCTATTTTGAGTGATGGAAATAATTGGAGATGTTTGGACTCCAAATGATTATGTATTTTGTGTATATAGAGATATTAGGAGGTTTTAAAAGTGGTGGTATGTTTATTTGAATAATTTTGAGGGTACTTTCTTTGTAAAAGTGACCTAATTGGGGCTTTAGGCCTAGTAGGTCAAATTTACAGTTTGGGACCCTTTGCATAAAGAGTCAAGGTCTGCATTTGTAATATTTTTAATTACTTGTTGAGAAATAAAATTCCATGCATATAATTTTGGTTCAAGCACCTTCTAGTTGTGTGTTTTGGTGTTGTCCTATGTTGAGGGCTACTAGGCCTAGGGGTTGGTCTACATGGTGGATAGTCATAGTTTGAAGTTGGGATTAAAAAAACTTGTTTGGGGTCTAAAATTGTCTTCATAAACATATTCCAAGGTGTTATTATTTATTTCCTAAGAGTTCCACAACAATTTCATGGTTGTCTCATGCTTGAGCATTGAACCCTGGTGGGGTTTAGGCTTGATTTTGCATGATGTGTAGTCTATCTTGCGTGGTATGTTTTTGTTGATGTATAGACCCTTGTGAGGAGTATAAGATTGGTTGTGAGTCTGATCTAAGTGGTCCCAAATAGATTTGGGAAGTGGTGACCAAAGTTGGTCTAAGTTACTCAATCCTCTTAGGGCTCTGCATCACAAGAAGAGGTAACAAATAAAACAATATTAAAAATCCTGAAGAAAGTAATCATTAATGTAGGACCAAACTGGAATCTCCATTTAAATCTCTCTCTTTGGGCTTACAAAATAGGGGTATGCATACCTACATGAGCAACAACTTATTCATTGGTCTATGGTACATAAGCAATTTTACCTATTGAAATAGAACTACCTTCTTTAAGAGTCTCTTTAAAACACATCATATCAGAGGAAGACTATCGAGTTACAATATTGCAAGAGCTCAAAATGATGGATGAAAATGGACAAACTTCTTTAAATCACTTGCAAGGCTACAAGAATAGACTAAGAAGGAGTCACAATAAATGAGTACGACCAAGGAATTTTGAAGTGGGATATCTACTTCTCAAGGAGAACCAAAGGAACCTAGCAGAGCGTGAAAAGCCACGAAAGTTTGAACCTAACTGGCTAGGTCCTTTCATCATAACAAAGGTCATAGGACATAGCATATAAATTGGCTACTATGGAGGGAGATCCACTTCCTAACCCTATGAACAACATGCACCTTAAACGATACTACATCTAAGGGCTGGGTTAGTTTAAGTTTTACTTTCTGCATTGCATATCATTTTTTTTTAAACAACTTTGCATTGCATTAGGTTATTTTTCAAATACATCGCATTCACAAAGTTTCTACATTGACATATAGCAGCATCAATAAAGAAAGACAATTGTTCAAGTTTATCATATGTTTGTATTCAAGAGAAACAAGGGTCATCTCCTTTCTTAGATGTTTGGACATGAAGTCTTTGAGATCCTAAGGTCATTCATTTTCAACATCATCCTGTGAAAACAATTTACCTTTGGTTGGGTAGAGATTTCACTATTTGAGACTTGTTAACCCAAAATCTGTGAATTGCTATATCTCAAACACATTAACAAAATCTATGATCCATTCTAAACACCTAGTTGACCATATGACTAGTGAAAAATCCAATATTCTGCTTTAGCGCCAGTGTAATTGTCACACCCATGTGGGTTTCAATACTTACTAGTCAAGACAAGAAAATAAAAAGAAAAAGTGTTATGACAATATCCATCTCAAGGAAATAGAGTAATGATATATAACTGAAATGTCATGCATATAAGTGGGACAAAAAGCTTTACTATGGGAACATGCAAATAACTCCATCGGGGCTATGGATGCCTGCTGGCAATGGAGTAATATTTGAGAGATTACAATGCATAACCTTGTTGGAGCTCTAAAAGCTTGCTGGCAGTGAGGCTCTATCTGAGATGCTCTTGAAGTTAGAATAATCCATGTAGCTAGTCATATAAGATGCCAAGGATCTTTAGTGAACACAAGAGCGAGAATCAACTCATTTGAAAACACATGGGCAAAAGAAGATCAAAGTTTTTAGAATCAATGGGGAAGTTTTCCGTGTCTCCATTTGTAAATCCTAGTCACTAAGTGTGTTAATTTCTATGTTCCAAAGGATCTTGAGGATCGATTGACTGCTTATCTATGAAATGTTTTGCACTTCCAATTCAATTGGTCTACCATAAAATGCTAAACAAATACAGTAATCCTTGTTCAAATAGGAAATACATCTTCATCATGCATATTGCATTAACATAGGTCATGTCAAAATTCATGGTCTCCACATGCATTTTGTTGATCATCATATCATAACAGGTCTGCATACTGGGGGCATAGATGAAGAAATCCAAAAAAAATTTGAAAAACATAAAAATCCAAAAACTCATATGAAGTCCTAGAAAAATTCAAAAAACACTAAAAAACATAAAAACCCTAAAAATCATAAAAAGTCCTAAAAAAATCACCAAAAATATTCAAATACAATCCTGAAAATCATACCAAAAAACCTTCAGATGTGATATTTGAAAAAATTGAAAAAACATTCAAATAGAGTCCTGAAAAATTCAATAAAAAATATTCAAATATGATCCTGAAAAAAGTACAAAAAACATAAAAAAAGTTCTTGGAAAAGAACTAAAAATCCCAAAACAATCAAAATAAATAAAAAAACTTGCAATAAAATGTCTTGCAAGAATCAAACACCCTAGCAGATATCCAGCAAATGCTTTGCACAAAGTTAACAAAGGATACAACTATCTAAGAAACATTCTCAAATCAAACCGATCAAGCTGTCTAATAAATTATATCAAATATCCATATCAAGTGATCATTATCTTGTCTTAAATAGAAGACAATACACTCAAAATCAGATAGGTCAGTCTTAAATGAGGTCCAAACTTTCTGAGATTAGACATTATCAACCATCACATCAAGCAATCAAGAACGAAGGCATGGATCAGTATAGATGCTGAATTTTTTCCTAGTTAGTCTTTATCTTTTATCATTTGGAAACACATTATGTTCTTATGCTACTCAACGATGTCCACAAGTGACTAGAGGATCCATGATGGACATTTTCTTTTTCTTTGTTTTCTATTTGTGGTGTGAACCAATGAAGTTCAGGAATAGGTGTTATGGGTGTTTGTGATAAGAGCTTTCATATTATGAACGCCACACATACCTCGACTCCTAGCATTATTCCCAGATTGGAGGGTTCACTCCTTGTCTGCTACATGTTTGTTTCTTCAATGAGATATATTTACATCTTGGCTCCTTATACCCTAATGTGCAAAGCTCCATTGTTACATAATAAGGCTTAGTGATGAATGTATATGGCGCTATGAATAAAGGCACAAAAGTTCATGAAAACCATCATCTTCATTTTTAGTTTATCATTATCAATCTATAATCTCATATCAATCATCCTCAATTACTTTCATTCTATGGTTCATTCGCTCATATTCTATCTCAATATCATCTTCAAATCGCCTATCTCTATCTCTAATCAACTAACTATTCTTCTATCTCACATTCTTCTTCTTTCGAGAGATCATTCATACCTTTAATGCATAAACAATCTCTTGAGGGGGCATTACACCCTAGGCATCATTAGGACATACTGGGGCAAAGTTCTTTCATTTTCTTTGAAACAACTTCATCTCAACATTGTCTCAAAGAGGGGCAAATGAAGACACCTAAAAATCTCTCATTGATCATGTACTAATTATTCATCTAATTGATTAAATAATTATTTAATTATTTAATTAAGCTAATTAATCTTATTCTTCTAAATTCATATTTCTTCATCATCTTACTAATTATTCAATTTAAATTTCTATTCTTAATCAATTAATCATTTGAACCTTTTATTAATCATTTAATGGAATTTCTGGTGTTGGGCGAGGTGTGGTCGCCCTTGCCCCTCATGACTTCGAGGGTTCATTCTTTGTACCTAATGGTGACCCTCAGTTCTGGCATTGTTGCGGCCTGTTTGTTACGTCGGGAGGTGATTATGGCAGTCGTTGTCTTGGCTTAGGTTGATGTTTGTGCTCCTGAGAATGGTGTTTTGCTTCGGGTGGATGGGGGTGTGCATTTGGTTCGAGTTGGGAGTGGAAGGGTTTCCATGGCTACTTCTTTGGCTTACATTTGTGGCCTTTGCTTGCCTCCTTCCCTCTTCTTGCTTTCTTGAAGCGGGGGATAGGTGTGGGATCTGGGTGGAGCTTCCTGTGCCTGGTTCTATTTTGGGGTTTTGGTTTCTCCTCTCCCCTCGGGCCATCTTCTATTCTTGGGGTGGTTTCTATTACTGCAGAGGGCCTCTATGTGGGAGGTCTGCTTGTCTTTCTTGTGTCACCTTTCAAGGTTTCCTCTTGATGATGGTGGGTGCATATTTTTTCCTATTTATTTCAAGAGGCTCTCTGGTGATCTCAGGTTGTCATCTTTCCGCCTCTCTCAGTTTGTCCTATTGAGGTGGACCATTCTTCTTTTGAGGGGAAGAGTTGTGGGTTGAGTTTTGTGGGATGGTTACTATTGGGGGTTTTGAATGCCCTATTTTTCAAGGTTGGGTGTGTGTTAGTTTCTCTTTCCTTGTTGTTGGGGTTTTGTCCTGTTTCTCCTATAGAAGTGGAGATTTTGGGGGAGATCATATGCTTGGATTTTGTCTGGATTAGGCCTCTTCTTCAGATTAAGGTTTTGGGAGCCTTTTCAAAACCCATTTGTTTAGCTAAGCGTTTTGGGTTTGTTCCTTGGGTGCTAGACTCTATTTTGTGGTTTGAAGCCTAATGCTCTCTGTTGATTGTCTCCACCTTTTCAGCTCCTCTTGCTTGATGGTTCCCTATCCTATAGAGGTGGAGATGTTCTTGTTGGTATTGAGGTTGTCATTGATGTCAACATGTGTGTATGAAGAGTTGGGTTGATGAAGTTATAGAGTGACATACTAGACACCCATTGGATGTAGATGCAGCAACCATGCAGAGTTGATTGATGTCAACATGAGAGATGATGTAGAGAGAAAGTATAATTGTAGAAATGGATAACTCATTAGCTGACAATAGGCAGGTAAAGCACATAACATGCAGGTTATGTAGTAGTGCATAACATTTTGTGTTATGCTACACACATGATGTAGGTTGCAGAGCAACGATGCTTTTCGGTGTAAGATGGCGATTTGGTAAAACCATCTTTCTGCTTCATCAAGATCCACAATTACATTGACTTAATTCATCTTCGGTGTAATGGTCACCATGTCTTGGTGACAAGTAGTTTGTGTCAAGTGGGCCCATCCCTATCATGCACTTTGACATCGAGCTAGCAGTTGTGCATTGGTCTATCAAGATGATGATGTAAGCATGTGAGGCCTCTTTAGTGTGTCAGTTGTTTCACTCGGCACTTGGTAGGGAAGTCTTAATTATTTGTTCGAGTCAATAATTGGGTGAGTTATGTAGTGAATTCCACATGGAAGTTGTGTTCGGTTCACCTGTGTTCATGTGGGCCCCTTCATTATTTGTGGCAACAAAGATGGTGTGGTTGATGATGTAAGTGCTGAGGAATCATCTATGTGACATGGCGGCAAAGTGGCTTTCGTCTATTTGTCTACAGGGATGACATTTTATCCATATTCATAGTGTGGGTCTAGTGTCTTGGCGGTGGTGACATCTTGCTATCCCACAGTGTGATGGACAAGAAGAGTGAGACCCTATGGGGTAACTCAAAGCAAGCGGCTAGTGTTTCCCATGCTATCCCGTAGAGTCAAAGACTGTAAAGATGTATGCATGTGGGGTAACAAGAAGATAGAAGTTAAATTTTTCCTGCCATCCCGCGCTATGAAAATTCAAGGTCGAAGACCCCTCGCTATCTTGCATCATGTTTGTTAAGTCTTGGTTGGCCACATGGGACAAGAAAAGTCAAAGGGAAATGAGTCTCCTTCTATCCCACACCATGGAAACTGTGTTCATATTATTCATGCAGGATAACTACGGGCTAAGCATAGTGACCCCCCGCTATCCCATGACTTGTTTGCGATAAGACTAAAGGTCTTACAAGGTAACACAAGAAGAAGCAAGGAATTCCTCCCACTATCCCGTGAGCTGTTTGACATGTGAAAGGTGACCATGCAGGGTTAAAAGGACAAAGGCTAGAATCAGGCTTCCCACTATCTCAAATCATCAAAAGTGATGAGCGATGGTCATGCGGGGCAAAGTAAGGTGGAGCGAGCTATGCATCCCGCTATCCCATGATACTAAGAAAGATAAGACGATGGTCGAGCGGGGAAACATGATGATAGAAGAAGAATGTTCCCACTATCCAACACCATTAAATCTGGGTATGCGGTGGTCATGTAGGACAAGACGATAAAGCAAGTGAAGGATCTCGCTATCCCGCAACCTACCAACAGAAGTAAAGAGGAACTCATAGGGCAAGTTAAAAAGTAAAATGACAAGTATCCTGCCATCCCACAGCCCAAGAGGCGATGGAAGAATGACCTTGCGGAACAACAATAGGTGAAGGGAGACATGTCCCCCGCTATCCCATGATGCCAAAGACCAGAGGATAGAACCCTTGTAGGGAAAGACAAATGAGAGATGATGCACATCCTACCATCCCGCAGTGACAAAATTTAAGGTCTTTGTGACCACCAAAGATGTTTTAGTCGACATGTCAACAACCCGATAGATACAGAGATCCATGTGGAAGTCAACCAAGTTTGACCAGATGAGCTGGATGATGATTAAGAAGACTTTTGATGTCACGGATGTCTTCTGATAGACTTGATGGTTCACATGGAAAATGATTGGATGTTGACCAAGCTTGACCAAGTGACTTGGATGCTAAAGGAGATGATTTTAGCCACACGACTGCATGTCGATAGGCAAAATGATCTATGTGGTGGCTGACTAACCTTGACCGTATGATCTGGACAAAGAATATTGATGCATTCAAGGTAGGGAGATCCAATGAAGGACAAACCATCCTTGCAGCCTAACATAAACACCATGCAAAATATACTGGTAACTGGTAACACAATGCCAAAAATAGCAGAAAGAACAACTGATAACAACACATAATACATAATCAGTAAACAATATGAATAATTCTTATTATAGTCTGAAGAATTAAAAATGCCACATGCTAGATCATAGTCCAAGATACAAAACAATGATTACAACACAAATATAAGATCCGGAGATCAACCACATATTAGATTGTCCTCCAAAAACAATGTCGGTTCTATCCTTATTTGTACCTCGGCCTTGCAACTTCAATCCATCGGATCAGAATCTCGCCGGATCTACATCTTTGCTCGATCTCTAAACTCTGTCTTCTATCCTCTATTTTTTGTCTTCTCAAATGATTCACAAACTTCCATTTATACCATCCGAAATAATAACAACTTAATCAAGTTGGCCCAAAGACCAACTGGTTCATGAAACGTGCTAATGGTAACATGTTGGCTCAAATCATTAAGAACAACTTCCAAAATGCATAAAACAATGCGCAATCCTCCAGGAACATCAGACACGACACAAGAAACATAAATCAATGATCTGCAAGTCACGAAGATCAACTGCAACCCAATCCAACTTTGCTCAACACACTGCTAGACTAACCGGTAAGAACATATCAACCGGGCCAATACCAGAATCAATCTCACCGGGATTAAATCCAAATGCCATGAAACGCGAACATGACAAAGACCATGAACACAAAGGAATAAACCCAAAACTACAATTCTAAACACTCAAACACAAAGAAATTCCATGATCTCAAGCAATTCCATTGAAAACTACTCAACCATTAGGAACTAGACTGGTGCTCGTAAACCAAATATGAAGACATGTGGCTCCTTGGTGAACAAAGAATGAATCAAATATGCAGAAGTCGGTGATGATGAATATTGTTGTCTATTATTTTAGGGTAGGTTGATAGAGGATGATGATCTCATTAATGGTGAACTTGTTGCAGTTGGTTGATGGGATCAAGATGATTGATGGAGGGAGGATCAAATTTGTTGGTTAGATCAAGATTGCTAAAAAGAGCAATCCAGTAGCAGATAGGTGTGCAGCTCAAGATGATCAACATGTAGGAAATCTGATCTTATAGACAAGCGATGAGATTAGATAGTTGTAGGTGAAGCAGCTGAGCTTGCAAGGTTGTGTGGATAGGTAGCAGAGCTAACAAAGAATGATTTAATGTTCTGGCTGAGGTGTATTATGATGTGGCATGTGGAATCACCACAATGACTATTGAGATCAAGGCTTCCTAGTTGAATCTAGAAGATCGATGGCTCAGATTCAAAGCTGATGAAGATTACAGTTTGGCATGTCTAAAAACTTGAGTTACTTACTAGAAGAACGCAAACTGATTGAATGGATAATCTATAGGCTGCATAGGAACATGTGTAGATCAGATGCATAATAATGAGGCAACAGATCTTGTCTGATGTGTAATGAGTTAAGATTAGACTGACCTTGTGTAGGTGTTGATGATGAATGAAAAGGTAAAGAGTAGAGCAACGCAGTGAATGTGATATGACTGGCGTAGTTGTCTCGTAGTGATAGAATGGTGTGAACATGCAATTGAGCCTATAGTAAGATGTAGATGTGTGGATGTTAAGGAATTAAGAGCATAGAAAAATAGTTATTAGAGACTAGGAAAGTGGAGTGCATGTTAAGTGTCACTGTGTGAGCTAAAGAGAAGTGAACAATAATAGATAGTTGTGAGAGTGTGGTTGCAAAGAGCAAAAGTGTAGGAGCTATACAAATTAGAGGATATAGAACAAAGTAGAGAAAAGAGCAAGGGGCAGAAGTGTGTGCAAACCAATGAGTGAGAGATAGAGTGCAACATAGGAAAATGACCAGAATAGAGTAGAGATAAACATAGAGAAGAGAGAAGAGATCTAAGAGTTCAGAGAGGGAGAAGACAAAGAGAAAATAATAGAGAATAAGAGATCAGAAAGAGAGCAAATTAGTAAAGTACATTGCAAAAATTTATTTGCAACAAGGTATATAACTTGTATTTGTAATCTATATTCATTGTAATCTTTGAGTGGGTGCTCAAAGCTAGGGGTTGGTGCTCCTTTGAGTAGGTTCTCATAAACTATAGGGGTTGGTGCTCCTTTGGATTTGTGCCCATAAACTTCAGGGGTTAGTGCTCCTTGGGTTGGTGCCCTAAATATTGTATTCATTGATTTACCTTTGAGGTTGGATTGGAGCAGTAGACTCCAGCAGCATTTCTCACCGAGATTTTTCCCCACCATGGGTTTTCCTCATATGTATTTGTGTTATGGTTTGCCTCTTATGTGTGTGTGCTCATGTGTTTGATACCTCTTCTCATTGTTGTGTGATTATTGTTATTAAAGCTTAGATCTTTTAGGATTCAAAGTATTTATTGATCACCACTGTTTCACCCCCCTCTCAGTGGTCCATTGTGTTCCTTCAATTAGTATCAGAGCCCTAGGTTCCCTAGTTGAAAATATTTCTCTAGCTTGGGTAGATTCTAGTGTATGAGAACAATGATCAAGTTTGAGTCAATCCCTACGCTAATGTTTGATGTCTCAAACTATTCTATTTTGTCTTGTAGAATGGAAGTCTATTTTTCTACCTTAGGTTATGTTGTCTGGATGTCAATCAAGAATGGATATTATGCTCCTTCTAGTCCTCCTACTAATCCTAATGAAAAAAGGGAATATGAATGTAATGTTGAATCCATGAAGGCTATTCTCAATGGATTATCTGATACAGTGTCTTCAGAAGTCAAGAGATGCAAGTTTGCAAAGAGCATATGGGATAGACTGAAGAAACTCTAGGAAAATGAGCCTAGCACCACTAAATTAGATTGTGAGAGGAAGAATATTTATGAAGCAAATAAATGTGAATTTTATAAGTGTAGACTTTTCAGTTGCTACAATGAAGATGAAAATGAATCACATCTACTCATGGCACAAGGGACACAAGATGAGGAGAGAACATCTTGTTGTTATAGTGCATCACAATCCTACAAATAGAATCCTTTTGGCAGTGATGAAGAAAATGAAGAAATTGAGGCTGGAGTTGATCTTGAAGAGGAGTTGGTGTGTTCCCTTGAAGATTTGAAAAATGTTAGTAAGAAATATAAGAATTATAATAAGACAGTCCAAGAAGAATGTGATCAATTGAGAAAATGCCTTGAAGAGTCCAATAATAATATCAACACATTGACAACTCAACTAGAAGAAGCCAAAGGGATGTGTGAAGTAATAACTCCTGACCTTGATGCCAAGAAGAGAAGGTGTGAGGAGTTAGAGATGGAAGTGGAGACTAAAGGTAAAGAGTGTCATAATATAAAGGATGAAATAGAAAAGATAACAATAGAGTTGGAGAGGTCCCAAGATGAGCTCAAGATGAGAATCAAATATGAAGGGAGCACAGAGGCCTTGGATAAGATGTTGAGCAAACAAAAGCACTCCAAGGATACCAAAGGTGTTGGATATGAGAAATGTCAATGGTCTACCAGCAAGGACTCATCTAAGAAGGAAATACAGTTTGTCTTTTCAAGTGATAATTGTATTAGACAAACTTTCACTAGTAAAAAATGCTCCAAGGAGGAAGATTGATCAGACCACTACTATTGAAAGCATGAAAGCACAAGCTACTGCTACAAGGAAGAATACTGATGATTCAAAAGAAAAAGGCAAGTTGAATGAAGAAGGCTTCATTAGAGAGAAGAACCCAAGAAGGAAATATAGAAGATCAAAGAATGCTATTGCACACAAGACTGAGAACATGAGAAAATCAAGACATGTGTCTACTGCAAATCAGAATCCCAAGATCAAAAACAAAGGAAGAAGGAATGGTGCAAACAAGTCTGCAAGATCTCCACCCAACTAGCAAAATAAATTAGTAAGTCACAAGTCTCCTTTTCCTGGTTATTTCTACTCATGCAATAGTTATGGCCATAGAGATAGTGAATGTAGAAAAGGGTCTAGGAATTATCAAGATGTCTCTTCTAGAAATAGGAATGTAGTTTGTCATACATGTCATGGATATAGACATAAAATTTCAAGTTGTAGAAACATGCATAGATATGCTTGCATCTATGATAGGAAGAGTCTTTTTGTTGCTTCAAGGAATACAAATGTAATCTATTATAATTGCAACAAAGTTGGTCATACGAGTCATGAGTGTGGAAAGAAATACTTTCAATCATATGGCAGCCCCTACACACACTCTTTCAATAAAAATGTAAGATATAACCACTACGATCAACATGAAAGAGTTGGTAGAATAGGTGAAAGACAAAGGTATGCATGGAACAAAATAAAAAATGCTCCTAAAATGTCAAGAAATCAATTGGTTCCATGAACTCCTGGTCACAATGGCATGGTTTGGAGAAGAAGATCAAATTGATTTAGCAAAAACTCCTCTACTCCTCTATTTGGGATTAACACAGTGTGCTACTACTACAAAAACTTTAGCCACACTATAAGGTATTACAAGGCAAGAATTGCCAAATGAAGAAAGATGAAAGATTCTTTTCAAAATGTTGCACCTAAGAATAGAAGGGAAGTCCAACAAGTATGGAAAAGGAAACAAGAGAATATGGCCATGGGAGAGCATTGTGCATTCCATGCACAGGTGATATCTCCTCAAGATTAAGGAGATGTGGGACCTTAGGGGGAGACACATACTAATCACATCATTCATCCCCAATTTTTTTTGAAAAGGACTAATGTATGGACATGGTGTTGCAGATATGATGAAAATCATTTAAGAAGAAGACATGACGAAATAAGATGAGATGTTAGATTTTATAGTTTATGCCTTGGTTGCATATCAAGCTCTAAAATTTATAGTTTATAGTAAAGTGGGTCTAGATTGTATTGCATACTTGCATACATAAGGTTTAATATAGCTACAAATAGTCAAGATATTCTGAAAATAATCACTCTATGAAGTTGGTTGAGTGGTTGAAGATAATATATATGTTGAAACTGAATAGACAAGAACAAGCTATGTACTTGCAAGGGCAGAGACTGCAAGAGGATTGTATGTTGCAACATACATAAAGGACAAAGAAGTATCATTGAGAGTGCAAGCATGGAAAGGTGTGTAATGTGTAGTTCAAAGGAGAGGCCAGCGTTAAGACAAACGGAAGAAAGTAGAGCAGTTGGAGTGTGTTGGTGGTGCCCAAGGAGAGACAAAATGCATATGTTGGAAGTGGACCACAAGGAGAGCTGAGCAAAATTGATCAAAGGTTATTTTTGTAATGTCGGACCATTTCCAACATATATTGTAATAATGGTTCATCTAGCTGCAGTGGTGCATACACTCATGTGTCCGAGGGGGAGAGATGCATAAACAAGTCAAGGTATACAAGTTTTGAGATACATTTTATGTTATATACTATAGATTCAAAGGGGGAGAAGAACATGTCTGAGTGTGTTGCAACCATCCCCTTTGACATTGTTGTCAAAGGGGGAGAGTGGTGATTGGTTTTGACATCAATGCCAAAGGGGGAGATTGTTGGCATTGAAGTTGTCATTAATGTCAACATGTGTGTATGAAGAGCTAGGTTGATGAAGTTGCAGATTGATATACTAGACACCCATTGGATGTAGATATAGTAGGCATGCAGAGTTGATTGATGTCAACATGAGAGATGATGCAAAGAGCAAGTACAGTTGCAGAAATGGATAACTCATCAGTTGATGACAAACAGGTGAATCACATAACACACAAGTTATACAGTAGTGCATAACACATTGTGTTATGCTACACAAATGATGTAGGTTGCAGAGAAATGATGATTTTTTAGTGTACGATGGCAATTTGGCAAAACCATCTTTCTGCTTCATCGGGCTCCACTGTTACATCGACATAATTAGTGTTCAGTGTAATGGTCACCATGTCTTGGCAACAAGAATTTTGTGTCGAGTAGGACCTTCCCTATCGTGCACTTTGACGTCTAGCTAGCAGCTATGCACTGGTCCATCAAGATGATGATGTAAGCATGTGGGGCCTCTTTTGTGTGTCGATTGTTGCACTCAACACTCGACAGGGAAGTCTATTGGCATTCTACACTCATATGAGAATAGTTGATGTTGTCATTGATGACAACCAACTAGAAACGAACTGGCAATAGGTTTCTACATGCACTGATAGACACCGGCACCGGCAAGCACTTACACTGGCATCCAGTTTACACCGAAAATGACGTATACCGGCACTCAGGCCGACATGGGATGAACTTTTGTTTATTGTAATATAATTATCTTTTGTAAGCCGACTTGGTATATTGTAAAAGACTCATATATGTATGAGATCTTATAGATCATCTTATAATGAGATATATGGTAGAAGATAATTGTTTAGTGGCAGTGAAGGTTTTGGTTAAGGTATCTATTTGAGCTTAAACCGGTACTGAACCTGACATTAGAGATGTTGTTTTGAGTAGTACATTGTGTAGCTAGGAAATAGGAAATCATCACAAACATTATAAAAATACTAATCATTAGCTCAATCACAAAGCACAATTGCAATGATCTATCCTAAACACATTCAATAGAGACATGAAAATTGAAACATTCAAAAAGATTATGCAAACCAAATGTTCCCTTCATGCGGCTCCATTGTTCTTCTTTCTTCTCCAAATAGTTTTGTTGTAGATCTCACCTTCAAGTGCATAAACCTAATTGAGAAAGCAAGATTGACATTGACACAAGAATACTAGAAGCGTGATTTGACAAAGTGATTAGAAATTCAATAGTCTGATTAGGGGATTCAAAAATGCGATCAATTGGGGCTCTTGATTGAAGAAATTCATCCAATTTATAGATAACTTGGAGAAAAGACAAGATTAGCATGAAATTGATTCGAATGGAAATTCAAATCAAGAATAGCAAAATTATGACATGTGTATGACAAATTGCTATGCAAGGATTTATGACAATTTATGACAAATTGCTATGCAAAGATTTATGACAATTTATGACAAATTGCTATGCAAAGATTTATGACAATTTATGACAAATTTCTATGTCATTCCCATGAATTTAGGAGAGAAATAGGAGGAAATTGAAATTAGGAATTAGAAAATTAAGAAATTAGAAAATGAGGAATTTAGGTAAATTAATTAATAATTTGTCATTTATTAATTAATTCTCAAAGAGGAATAATTAGCCAATTAAATGATCATTTAATTGCAATGAGAAGACTTAGGATAAATAAATAATTTATTAATCCTAGAGGAAGAAATGACAAACCAGGTTAAATGATTAAATCACGAAACCATAGAAGATGAATTAAGTCTTGATGAAAGATAATTGACTCGATCATGATTTGATTTTGGATTGATAAATGACCAATGTGATTAATGATTTGATTGAGAAAATGCGCCAATTGACGAGGAACAAAGACAAATTGATCCAAATTGACATAATTGAGACAGACAATGATCGATGACAAATTGAACAAGAGGACAAGAATCGATGACAAAATAGATTGCAAAATGACAATATTGAAAATGACCACGATCAATGACGAATCGATCGCAAAATGACAAAATCAAACATGACAACGACCGATGACAAATCGATCGTTAAAACGACAAGATTGAAAATGATAAGGATTGATGATAAATCGATCGCCAGATGACAAGATTGATAAGAGGACAACGATCGATGACAAATCGATCGCAAGATTGATAGGAGGACAAAACCCTAATTAGGATTAACGATGTCCAAAATGATGACAAATGAGTACGCACATTGATGCGACAGGATAAAATTGATCAAAACCATGATTGGATAGTCTTGTCGACAAGACCAAATTTGAGAGCGAGATAAATGAAGAATGTAGAAGAATGACTCGATGCTTGCAAATGATAAAAACCAAGTGCGTGACATAGGAGAAATGTTAATGCGACGCAAAAACCTAAAATGAGGCAATGCGCAAATGTTAAAGTATGATCCCGCAAGCGTTGACCATTTTTAGGTGTCTACATTTTGCCCCTCTTTGAGACAATGCGATTTTAAGCATTGTTTCAAAGAACTTAATGAAAATGCCCCAGACAATGATAATGACATATGCATGCCCCCTCGAGGAATTGGCCGGAAACATGCAGAAAATAGGCCAATTGATCGATAAGAATGATAGGATCAAACGGACTGACAATCGGAGATCGGATGCATGAAGGACAAGTAATTGAAGATGCAAAAGACCATGACCAACATAAGATGGAGGGGGGTGCACGTCCATCTATGCACTGACAAAGATCTATAAATGAGACCAAGAGAGGGAAAATTGCTCATTTGCACTAGACAAAGAGGAGGACTTGTTGCTCTGGACAAGAACACTTGCAGAGAGATGGCGAAAATTCCAATGGTGGATCACCTCAGGGAACGTGTACGCACATTCAGATGATCGGACGATGCAGGAGCAGTGGTATGGATCTCAAATACCCATGTTTTCAATTTCATGAATTTTAATTGCATGCGGGACATTGCGGGGCCCACAGAAACTGCAAAAATTGACATTTGCGCCTGTGTAGGGCGCATCTTGCGCTTGTGTTAGGTCTTCTACACTTGTGTAAGGGTACACAAGCACAGTTTATGTGACACAGGCACAGGAGTTAAGACACAGGCGCAATTGTGCATTTATTACTCAATTTTTGGTTCGAAACTGCATGCAAATGACTCAAAAAAGGGGAACAAGGGTAGGATAGGTCAAAATAGATAAAGAACACCCTAATTTAGCCATGAAATAAGGAAATGTAGCCTGTAGGAGCAAACCCTAAAATTGACAAAATTTGCCCCAATTGTGATGCAGAGTCGACAGTATCCGTTGATCACACAGGAGAACCGACCTGACTGCTTCATGCTACGACATAGACTCAGGAGCACAGAGAGAGATACCTTAGCAGAACTTGGGATATACTATGTCACATTCATGCCCGAAATTAGGGCAAACACAGGACTGCTTACCGCATTGGCAAAACGATGGCATTTAGAGACTTCCTCATTTCATCTGGCGACTGGAGAGGCGACGGTGACACTGGAGGATGTATGGTGTATCCTCCGCATTCCAATTCATGGAGAGATGATAGAGTATGACCCAGTGATAGGGAGAGATGCATTGTGCAGATTGTTTGAGTGCGATACAGATGATCTGGATATCATCGAGAGGGAGATTGGCTGGGAGACCATGGCATCAGAGTATGATCGACGATACGTGGTGATAGCCGTGGTGATAGCATGTCTACTAGCAGGAGACAAACGAGGACATGGATTCCCTATTGGATGGGGAAGAGTGCTAGAGCAGATGGCGACAGAGGGGACAGTGTACGCATGGGGACCATGTGTACTGGCTATGCTGTATTTTCAGCTGCATCAGATAGCATATCAGGGAGTGCAGACTTTGAGCTGTGGAGTCACATTGCTGCAGGTATGGGCATTTGAGCACATAGCCATATGTTGACCGATCACAGATAGACAGGTAGTACCACATCGACCATATGTATACTGCTATGGGGGAGCACTGAGACAGGGTCCTTTTGGATACATATTATATTGGCGACATGAGCTAGACCGACTGAGAGAGTTCATATGGAGGCCATATCGTGATTGCCCGGGATGGTCAGATGACAGTGATGAGCTACCATATTGTAGACATGAGAGGTACCTAATTGGGCGACCAGTGAATCACCAAAGAGTAATTGAGTTGTACCTGCCAGAGAGAGTCAGACGACAGTTTGGAGAGAGGCAGGATGTACCTAGGAGGAATGCGCACTTTGCCCGATCTCACAAAGAGACGAGTCAGTGGGGGAGTATGATTCAACCACACATAGCATATGCGGACTTCTCACAGCTACAGTAGAGACAGTGGGATTGGGGATCAGATGTGGTAGACGCTGGGATGATAGAGGAGTATGAGAGATGGTTTGCATGACGATGGCCAGTGCCATTGACAGATCTGGATATTCCAGTACCGAGGCGATAGGAGGACTTCCCACTCACAGGAGAGGAGGAGGGAGATGACGAGGACGAGGAGGAGGAGGATGGGGATGAGGATGATGGGGATGGAGATGAGGATGAAGATGATGAGGATAGAGATGAGGATGGGGATGATGAGGATAGAGATGAGGATGGGGATGACGAGCAGGAGGCATTGCAGGACATACCCATAGAGCCGGAGACAGCTAGGACAGAGGAGATGGAGATGTGCAGGGCTACCATAGCGAGTTAGCAGGATCACATTGTGACTTTAGAGACACAACAGGATCAGTTCAGAGCAGAGATAGCCAGACTCACAGCAGCTCGAGATGCAGCGATTGCTCAGGCACAGCGAGAGGAACAGAGAGCCACTGAGTATATTGGGTCAATTCAGGATGCCAGTGTATGGGAGCTAGGACAAATGTTGGTAGAGATCGGAGAGGAGATACGCCATTGGAGGACACTATATGAGAGTGCAGTTCCACCAGAGAAGAGAGCACCTTCATATCGGGTACGATCAAGGACAGAGAGCAGGGCACGCTCTCGGAGGTCATTGAGCAGCATGGGAGTGAGTGGACCTATGAGACCACCACAGCCAGGACCAGGGGGGACATCATCCGCAAGACCTTGCAAGGATGAGGAGGACCGAGGGAGCACCCATTGACAGAGGCACGTGCTCCTTAGACAGACAGTGGGCATTATGTAGTTTGTTATTTTGTAGTCAGCTTGTGGGCCATACGTAGGACAGACAGTCTGATTTTGTACTTTGATATTATTGTGACATATGATATGATATGCATCGATATGATGGGATGCAATGTGTTATGACTTATGTGATTTTCCATGTATGGATGACTTATGCATTGTTTATGTACCATTGTGGAACATGTATGGATGCATTTATTTTTTTATTTTTTTTATGTGTTTTTGATGCATTGATAGTATGAAATGGATAAAATGCTTGATATGATGCTTAATGTAATGCAAATGTACTAACGAAATGGATGCAGGATGTAGCATGTATGTGTGCGGGGAAATCAGAGCACTAGACCGAACTGACTATCCAAACTGACGGAAGAAATGTTAGTAAGAAGAAAATGAGATAGAGGACAGTTAGAGATGAAGAAAACTTGCTTTCAGTAATGCACTTTGTAGGTGAGAACCTTTATTTTAATGTAGCAAAATGGATGCGTAGCATCATGGCATTGAAGGCCAGAGCTGAAATGCAACCCCTTTTTTGCAAAAGACAGACACATCATAGACAAACAACAATCACAATAAAAAAGAAAAGGACCATGAACCATCCCGGTCACTCTAAATCACTCAGTGACATCATCGAGCAACATAGGAACATGATCGAAGATAAATCAATAAATGATAAGACTCACTAATTCAAAACAAGTCAAACAAACATCTTGATCTTCATTGTCAAAAGTTGAAAGTGCTGATAGGATGATCATGCCGTTTGGTTTCAGGACATGTGGTACCCCGTCTAAGACAGGACACAGTCTGGTTTCGAGTATACCACACCCTGTATAAGACCCATGATACTGGTGACAAGAAAAAATGATATTGATGTTGACGTTCGAGTGATATGACAATTTTGATCAGTTTGAATGTCCGAGTTGATGGAAAGAATTCATCTGTTAACGCATGATTTTATAAAGCACAATGTGTGATTGCATGTCGTTGGAGGGATGCTCAGTGATTTGTCTATGCACAGAGGGGTTATTTATTGACAAAATGCTTGTTTTTGGATTTTAATGTTTTGAAATGTTTTTGTGTTTATTTTTTTCACGACTTTTTATGATTTTTAGGGATTTTCATTTTTCCATTTTTTTAGATATTTTTTGAGGACATTATTCGATTTTTTTGAAGATTTTTTTCAGGACATTTTTAAATGTTTTTGAGATTTTTTCAGGACATTTTTAAATGTTTTTGAGATTTTTTCAGGACATTTTTAAATGTTTTTGAGATTTTGTCAAGACAATTTTTAAATGTTTTTGAGATTTTTTCAGGACATTTTTCAATTTGTTTGGGATTTTTTCAAGACATTTTTCAATTTTTTTGAATTATTTGAGGACATTTTTCAATTTTTATGATTTTTGCCCCCAATGTCTAGCAAGGAAAGGAATATGACAGGTGAATAAATAGGCTTGTTGAAATGATGGTGGATAGAGGGAAGACAAAGACCTTTTATTATGGAGACAATACGGATGCAATTTTCAAGGGCTATGGCGTGATGGGACAAGAGACTGGATATGGCAATGTAAAGCAATGACATGGCATGAGGGACATGTCAAGAGGTTTTTGAAACCATGTTTAAATTTTGTGTCCTTATGTCAGATCAAGATCAAGGAATGAAAAAGAGTGTATGGATAGGATAAGCAAGACCAAGAATGGATAAAGGACATGGACTGAAAGTCAGGGTAGGCTAAGGGATAATGGCAGAAAGTTGCAATAAGACAGGGAATATGGATGAAAGGTTATAATAAGCAAATGGATAAATGACCAAAAGCTATGATAGACTGAAAGCTGCAAACAAGTTTCATGATGCTCGTGAAGATCGTCAGCCTTTTCAAGATCAAAGGTCGAAAGGGAAACTAGACATGAGGGACAATAGGATATGAAGGGTAATGACAGGGGTTCGATAGGATAATGGAACAATGAAGGACAAAAGGATATGATAGGATAAAACCTGCCCCCAAGTGTGGTGTGCAAGAAGTTCATAAATTACACATGATGCCTGTTTGCCAGGTTTTCATCATGGTACTTGCCCAAGGCGCCTGTTTGCCAGGTTTTCACCAGTGGATGAATTATTTTTGCTTTACTTTTTTTCTTTTGTCTTTTTTTTTTTTGTTTTTTGGATTTTTCAATAAAAGATGGACACATGATAAGGGATGGAAGAAGGACTCAAGCGTCTTTTTGTTTGGATAGTAGCCTTGAAAAAAAATGGACCATGGCCTTTAAAAGTATGCTCAAAGACATTGGTAGGATAAGGACATGGAAAATGAGATGAAACTAAGGCAAGGATTTATGCAAAGGATTGGACCAGAGGGATGGAAGGATGGAAAATATGCATTGGATAATGGATAGGGTATTGGAAGAACTGTGCTTGAGTGGATGGAAATGAAGGCAAGATCGACATTGGCACACACCTTGAGGGGTGATGGACTGATGGAGGAAAAATGTATTTTGGATATTGAGATTTTGACGAAGGAAAGGCTATGGATTTTGGGACATAAGGGCCCAAAACGGATGAAGAAGTGGTGGAGAAATAGACTTGGAAGGTTTGGATGGAGGAATAGCAATTTTGGATGCCAAGTTGGATGTTTCTTTAGGATTTTGTGCTTCAAGGAGCCGCTTAGGGATCCACATGGTTTTTGATTTTTCATGCTTTTGTGGTTCCTTGGAGTGCATTGCCAACACAAGGGATTTAGGAACCCATATAGATTTTAACTTTTGTTTTTGAGCAATGGGCCTTTGTGGCCTTTTGGATATTTCTTTTTCTTTATAGATCATATTGTTCTTTGTTTTGACATGTCGATTATATTGGACATGTTGATCCTTGAATACATGTGGATTGCTAGACTTCTGACTTTTATACTTGGCATCCAAATTGCTCGGAGGGGGAAAGGAATGCATGGATGGATAGGAATGAAGTGGAGTTCTTTTGGATGACTGGAAGGTTCTCAAAGATGTGTGCCTTTGCTGACCTTGCATAGAGGACGAAGGGATATAAGGACCTAAGATGGATGGAAGGTATGATGGGGAAGGTGTATGCTTTGATTTTGATGGAGGGATACCAACGTCTTGAGAGTGAGTTGTGTA
Source organism: Cryptomeria japonica (assembly GCF_030272615.1). Taxonomy (NCBI): domain Eukaryota; kingdom Viridiplantae; phylum Streptophyta; class Pinopsida; order Cupressales; family Cupressaceae; genus Cryptomeria; species Cryptomeria japonica. The sequence goes on from NC_081408.1 coordinate 659,160,359, forward strand.
GACATGACCCTTAAGGTCTTCTTTGACATGAAGGGATTCTTGCTTATGGAGATCTACTCCTTTGCCTTTATGAATATCTTGACTTGTAGGATACTCTTTTCTTTGGGAAGAAGACGTGAGTCCATCATGAGGTGGATATGATATGAGAGAAATAATGAGATCTTGAAGTGGATCGGATTGCACCAAAGTGGAAGAACCCATTATGCATGTCGAGGGTTCATGAAAATCTTGCACTGACACATTAGAATCATGAGGGGTATCAGGATCATGAGGGTGATTAGGATCATGTAGTGGACATGGTTCAATGACAGGCTCTTCAAGAGATGGAATGGGAGAAATAATGGGATCATCAAAAGAAATGCGATCTTGGAGTGTATATGGAGCATTAGGACAAGGAGATGGAGGAACAAAAGGATCTTGTGGAGGATCTGAAGGAATGATAGGGTCTTGTGTTGGAAATGAATTTGGAAGGATACTTTGATCTTGACAAGGAGGAAGATCATTGGATTCCTCTTTAAAATTGCTTTGCTCTTGACTTTTAATGGGATCATCGGAAAGGATGGAAGGGATATCTGGAATGTCAATGGAATTTGAAAGGACATTTTTTTCATGAAATGGAAGGGGATCATTTGGGATTGGATGGACTAGGATATCTTGATCTTTCTCGGGGAATGGAGTGTCAATAAGACTTTGGATAGGATGGACAAGAATAGGGGAATCATCATGAGTTTCTGGGAAGATGAGATCCTGGTCAACAATTGGATGGGATGATAAGGTTTCGGGATCTTGATCTTGATCTATTTTAACACGCGTTTCTTTATGCTCTAAATTATCCTCTTGACATGAGGTTGGACTTTGGATATGCATGGGGGATTCTGACAAGGGATCAATGCTTTGGCACGAAGGAAATGCACTTTGAACATTTGTGATGGATTCTGGCAAGGAATCAATGCTTGAACATGAGGAAGAGGGACTTTGAATGGGGTCCTCTAAAATAGGTAATGGCAATAAAGTGCATGGTGGCATTGGGTCTTGTATTTCAGAAACATGACAAGGATGTGCATCATGAATTGGATTGTCTTGGCAATCAATTATGGATAGCCCTTGGGTAATTGCGTCCTTGGGTGTATTATTTGATGAGGACAATATGGAAGGTTCTTGTGAAACTTCGAAAGGTGTAGGGATAGATGCCACTGGAGAGTCAATTTGCTTGCGAGGGGATGAGACATTGCTAGACATAATTGTATTATCTTGATCTTCCTCAAAGAACTCACTTGGTAATTTCCTTAAGAGCATTGCAATAAAGCCACCTTTCTTTCGAGGTTTTGACATGGTTGTATCTAGAATTTGAACTTGTTTGGCAAGAATTTGGTTCTGATCTAATGTCATGTTTTGATTTTGAACTTGGTTCAATTGTTCTGACATGTTTGAAACTTGGGTTGGTATGTGCTGCAACCTTTGTTTTTGAATGTTTGGTTGTGGTTGTTGACATTGATATGTTGATTGAACTTGTTGATATTCCACCATTGGTTGAACTATTTGTGGACATTGTATAGGTGGTTGGACATACTGTTGGAAATGTTGAAGTTGTTGAACAATTGGTTGAACCATTGGTTGTATTGGTTGAAAATCTGATTGATAGTAAACACCTTCTTGTTCTTGTTGTGGAGGCACATAATGTTGAAAATGATGTTGTCTCTTTTCTTGAAATTGTTTCATCATCTCTATTTGGGAGAGGAGAGCTGGTATGTCTGGTCGTTCAAGAAGAGATCTTACATCAATTGGCTCAATATTTGGATTTTGACCTGGAAATTTTTGAAACGTTTTGGACATTTGTGGTCTATTCTTCGCAATGTTTTTCACTTTTTGTTCCAATATCTCATTTTCTTGAGCTAGCTTCTCCTCTAGTTTTTGTATTTGGACATTTACATCTTCATGAAAAGTTTGATCAATGTTGCTTTGTTGTTGGGTTGGATAGAATTGTGATTGCATTGTCGGTTGATATGCCAAACTTTGTTGCACCATTGGTGCTTGGAACCTTGTTTCAATAGACATGTCACTATGCAAATGCAATATTTTTGGATTTTTTCAAGGATAATGTATGATATGCAACTAAATGCAAACTAAATGAATGAGAATGAAATCTATGGCAAGAATGCAACCTATGTTTTTGGTTGTTTTTCAAGATTTTGACAAACTTTTTGAAATGCAAATCTAAAAAAGAGACCCTTAGGAAATTGAAATGATGTCTAGACCTCAAAGGACAAAAGGACCAAGTGACAAAAGGAAAAAATGACAAAGTCTCCCCTATATGCTTGGATACTAAGCTAGGTTTGACCAAATGACATTGATGACAAAAAGACAAAAGTTTGATAAGGTCTAGACTTCCTAACAACGACTTAGGGTTTATCAAAGATTTGGATTACTCAAGTATGACAAAACCTAGTTTTGACACTATATGCAAAGGGACAATTACTATGCAAATGACCCTAATATGATATGATAATGACCTAAGCTTAATGAAGGGACCTAGGGTATGCAAATGCAAATGTATGACAATGTCAACCTAAGGTTGAATTATGAAATGGTATTACTCTAATGCAAGAGGACACATGCAAATGGATGACCCTTATTGATATGCAAAGGAGTATGACCTAAGTGAAACTTAACCTTGGTAGTTGACAATGAACTTTGCAAAATGCAACCTAGGATGAACCTAAATGTAAGTGACATGAATGTTGAGACAAGATTTTGAACAATGTTTGACAACCATGTTTGAAAGTGTTTTGAAGTTTGTTGGATGAAATGCTCTTATGTTTAACCTTTTTTTGAATCAATTTGTCTTGTTTTGAAATGAGATGAAATTCAACTTTTGACAAGCAAAGAAGACAAGATATTTCAACTTAGACTCAAGACAATCATGCTCATTCACACATTTCTTATGGTAGGCAAGGACATTAGGTACTTGAGAGGTAGACTCATTATGGGATTCAAGGAGAATACATAGATGTTTGACCCCACGGGCTCCCCTCCACGACACTCACTTCTCGGGGCAGCCAAGCATCAGTCCCCATGGAAATCTCCCCATGGCGAACTTAGTATCTCTTCCAAGTATCCGAACTTGTCCTTCTCAAGCAACTAGAAGGGTTTTTGGCCTCTAAAAACAAGGTGTTTAGTAAGGATATCTGTTAAGTGTTACTCCTTGATGTCACGCAAGCGTGATTGAGACATTAAGCCCACCAAGATACCAAACAAATGTTGTCACGCAAGCACAATTTATACCATGAGGTCCTACTTAGATGTTGATATGAGAAAGAGTTCAAGGGTCATCACTTCCCAAGTAACTGCAATTCCCATGTAACCCTTCCTTCAAAGCTTTCGCTCATCAGGTATTTTTTTATAGTGAGTTAGAATGCCAAGGTATTCTAGCCGTACTCACTTTGGGTCGTTCCCTTCTCACGATTATCACTTTCTTGCAAAAGCAAATGGTCGGGAAGGCAGACCCTCTAAAGGTGACACACAATCAAAAACATGAGCATGGTATCGAAGATCTGGATTTCTGATCACCCTAAGAAGGATGAGAGCATACTCTCCTACTCCAATGTCAAACTCAACAATCAAAGCAGACATACATTCATTCCATCCTATTTAGAAATCATACTAGGTGCCTAAATATTAATTGCAAACACAAAGTTTAGTTGTAATCCAAGGCAACCTGTAAAATCACTAAGTTAGGAGTTTGATTTGTTTGGTCTTTGACTAGCGAACCTGCAAATAATTCATTAGTAGTTTGTGAAATAATTCTTTGTCAAACGTTTTGCCACAAAGCTACCAACAATGTTAGAGAATCAAGAGAAATGAGTCACCATCAAAATTAATCCATAAAAGTTGTGATTCTTTGTCCTCTTAGATTAATCTATGTGAAATTTATCAAATTTACCACCCTAGATTAATCTAGATAAAATTTGCATGAATAGATGATTAATTTGCCAAGCTAAATTAATGTAGATGAAAGTTGCATGATTTTGTTTTTTTGAAAATTTTGACCATTTATAGCAGCATAATTAAAAATGTCATAACTTCCTCAATATTTATCCAAATCACAAACCGTAAAATGATCTGGAAAGTTAAAAACGTGATCTAATATACCCAAAAATCATTTATTTTAGTTTTGCACGAAATTGTTTACGTGATCAATTCATTATGACTATTTTTTTTCTTAGAAGAAAAATCTGCAACTTCTCCACAAAAAAAATCTGCAACTTCACAAAACATTCAAAAAAAAATATTAGATCCAAGCATTTTCACGTCGGGTTCACCAATTAATGTAGCTAGGAAATAGGAAATCATCACAAACATTATAAAAATACTAATCATTAGCTCAATCACAAAGCACAATTGCAATGATCTATCCTAAACACATTCAATAGAGACATGAAAATTGAAACATTCAAAAAGATTATGCAAACCAAATGTTCCCTTCATGCGGCTCCATTGTTCTTCTTTCTTCTCCAAATAGTTTTGTTGTAGATCTCACCTTCAAGTGCATAAACCTAATTGAGAAAGCAAGATTGACATTGACACAAGAATACTAGAAGCGTGATTTGACAAAGTGATTAGAAATTCAATAGTCTGATTAGGGGATTCAAAAATGCGATCAATTGGGGCTCTTGATTGAATAAATTCATCCAATTTATAGATAAATTGGAGAAAAGACAAGATTAGAATGAAATTGATTCGAATGGAAATTCAAATCAAGAATAGCAAAATTATGACATGTGTATGACAAATTACTATGCAAGGATTTATGACAATTTATGACAAATTGCTATGCAAAGATTTATGACAATTTATGACAAATTGCTATGCAAAGATTTATGACAATTTATGACAAATTTCTATGTCATTCCCATGAATTTAGGAGAGAAATAGGAGGAAATTGAAATTAGGAATTAGAAAATTAAGAAATTAGAAAATGAGGAATTTAGGTAAATTAATTAATAATTTGTCATTTATTAATTAATTCACAAAGAGGAATAATTAGCCAATTAAATGATCATTTAATTGCAATGAGAAGACTTAGGATAAATAAATAATTTATTAATCCTAGAGGAAGAAATGACAAACCAGGGTAAATGATTAAATCACAAAACCCTAGAAGATGAATTAAGTCTTGATGAAAGATAATTGACTCGATCATGATTTGATTTTGGATTGATAAATGACCAATGTGATAAATGATTTGATTGAGAAAATGCGCCAATTGATGAGGAACAATGACAAATTGAACAAGAGGACAAGAATCGATGACAAAATAGATTGCAAAATGACAATATTCAAAATGACCACAATCAATGACGAATCGATCGCAAAATGACAAAATCGAACATGACAACGACCGATGACAAATCGATCATTAAAACGACAAGATTGAAAATGATAAGGATTGATGATAAATCGATCGCCAGATGACAAGATTGATAAGAGGACAATGATCGATGACAAATCAATCACAAGATTGACAGGAGGACAAAACCCTAATTAGGATTAACGATGTCCAAAATGATGATAAATGAGTACACACATTGATGCGACAGGATAAAATTGATCAAAACCATGATTGGATAGTATTGTCGACAAGACCAAATTTGAGAGCGAGATAAATGAAGAATGTAGAAGAATGACTCGACGCTCGCAAATGATAAAAACCAAGTGCGTGACATAGGAGAAATGTTAATGCGACGCAAAAACCTAAAATGAGGCAATGCGCAAATGTTAAAGTATGATCCCGCAAGCGTTGACCATTTTTAGGTGTCTACACATTGTATTGGATTTAATTATCCATTTTGTAGTCAGTTAGACTCTTCATTGAGCAGTGAGCTCTAGGCTGTTGGCCTCCCTGCATGTGTAGGCCCCTATTGTAAGTAGTATTTATTCATTGGCTAGTGATTAAATATTGTGGGTCACAAATCCCACCAAGCTTTTTCCCCACACTGGGTTTCCTCATTAAAATATCTTGTTTTATGGTGTGTTTCTATGTTGTCTGTGTTATTTGTGTTTACTGCATTAATTCTTGTTGATCGGTACACTATTTTGGGTTGCAAAGTTATAAATAAGTTTAAATATTCATTCAACTGGTTAGACACTGGTTCACCCCCCTCTCAGTGTCTTTGGGACTGTCATTGAATCTAACAAAGTCTTCATTATTTGTCCAAGTCACGAATTGGGTGAGGTATGAAGTGATTTCCACATGGCAATTGTGTTTGGTTCATGTGTGTTTGTATGGAGCCCTGTGTTGTCTGTGGCAACAAAGATGGTGTGGTTGATGATGTAAGTGTTGAGTGGACTCATCTATGTGACGTGGCAACAAAGTGGCTTTCAGCTATTTTTCTATAGGGATGATGTTTTGTCCATAGTCATAGTGTGGGTCTGGTATCTTGGTGATGGTGGCATCTCTCTATCCCACGGTGTGATGGACGAGAAGAGTGAGGCCCTGCGGGGTAACTCAAAGCAAGAAAATAGTGTTTCCCCCACTATCACATAGAGTCGAAGACTGTAAATATGCAGGTGTGCGGGGTAAGAAGAAGACAAAAGTTAAAGGATTGAAGAATGGTGAGTATCCCACCATCCCGCAGCCCAAGAGGCGATTGAAGAATAACCTTGCAAGAAAACAAGATGTGAAGGAAGACATGTCCCCCACTATCCCATGATTCCAAAGACCAGAGGATAGAACCCTTGCAGGGCAAGATAAATGAGAGATGATGCACATCCCACCATCCCACAGTGACAAAGTTTAAGTTCATTGTGATCACCAAAGTTGTTTCAGTCGACATGTTAGCATCCCGATAGATATAGAGATCCATGTGGTAGACAAACAAGTTTGACTAGATTGTTAGATACTTGGTTTGTCCCAAAGACATTGAGAGGGGGGGGTGAATCATTGTCTAACCGGTAGATGAAAGATTTAAACTTATTTGTAACTTTACAATCCAAATTAATATATCGGTAAGCAAATAATAATGCAGTAAAGAGAAACTAAATAATAAGCATCAATGCACACCATAACACAGATATTTTTGGCAAGGAAACTCGGTAAGGGAAAACCTCGATGGGATTTGTAACCCACAATATTTACTTACTGGCCAATATGAATAAATATTACTTAGTACAATAAGGGCCTGCACATGCAGGAAGGCCAACTGCCTAGAGGTTATTGCTCAATACAAAAATAGAGTCTCACTGACTACACAATTGGATGGTTAAATCCAATAACAATGTACTACTCAAAATAGCATCTGCAATGCTGGATTCAGTACCGATTTAAGCTCTATCTGATACATATGCCAAAACCTTGCTTCACTCTGCTTTGCTTCTTATTCACTCTTAAGATAAATACATCAAAATGCATATACAATTATTCGCTCTCATAACCTCACATATTATTGCTTCCTTACATTACCTATTATATACTTACATACATTACAAATGACCTACAAGATCTCATACATATATGAGTCTTTACAATACATCATGTCGGCTATACAAATATAATATTATATTAAAATACATTTCTCATAAACAATATTATTTCCAAGTTGGCTTGGACTGTCGGTATAATCTGCTGCCGGTGTGAGTAAAACTTAAAGTCACTGTCAGTGCCAGTAGGTGAAGTCTATTTCTGATAGAACCTTTGAACCCTGTTACCAGTTGGTTTCCATCAATGACAAAATCAACCATTCTCATCTGAGTGTATAATGCCAACAATCTCCCCCTTTGGCATTAATGGAAACACTCATGAGAAAAATCAAAACTGATATCCCAAATTTGAAATCCAAAAACTGAGAGTGCTTCCCCTGAGCAAATGATCTCCTTCTATATATTTTTTTCATTACACAACTCCCCCTTTGACATCAATGACAAAGGATGTCAAAAGTATCAAAAATTCAAAATTTACCTAGAAACTTGTAGCCGATTATGTACAATCTAAAAAATGTCTGCCAAAACCAAGTTAAGACCTTGCAGAAACTTTGTACTATCAAAAATTATAGTCTCTGTCTGTTGGATTATCCCAGTGAGATAATACATTTGATGCTTTGGTGATCTTTCTCCTTGAATAGTTTCCTTAGATAGCTCATTTCGGTGTGTTAACACATTATCCAAGCTAGGAACAAGCTTGTTCTTTAACTCCTGAGTTTTCATCTTCAACCTTGCTTTTTCTCTTTCCAATTTCTTAATCTTCTCTTCATAAGTAGTCATCTCTTGATCCAAAACTGATGTGAGTTTTGAAGAACCAACCATATTGTCAGCAATGTCATCAATTCTTTTCTGTGTTTTCTTTATTTGCTCATCAATATCTTCTGTTAGGTGGTGAGGTTTGTATGCTTCCCTATACAATTCCTTGTATTCTAGAATGGTGGAATTCAGTGCTGGTAACAATGAATCAATCTATTGTGTACAATCCTTTATTGTTTTATCAAAGAAATCATCCTTCTCCTTATTAACTCTTTCCTTAATGGTCTCCTCATTTATCTTATCTACAGTTTGAATGTTAGAAGAAATGAATTTGGACAATGTGTCCAATTTACCTATAGACCCAACAATGTGATCCACCTTCAACGTCAGTGCAATAATCTACAAAATTGGTAAAGAATCATCAATAGCCTTAAATGCCAAGGCATTGCATTCTGTTATCTTCTTAATGGAATCTAATAATACATCAGTGACATTTGTTGGTCTGTATTCCATAGTAGAAGTACTAGGAGGAGTGCTAGGTTCTGCAATAACTTTCTTCTCTTATCCAGATACCTTAACCTCTTCTTTATCCACTTTCTCTTCCTTATTTTCACTCTTATTCTCATTCTTATTTGCTATCGGTTCTGATTGTGTCTGTTCTTGTTCCTTTTCTGTTCCTGCCAGTATCTCAATATTTTGTTGAGTGTCAATAGTCTTGACCAATGATTCAGGTTTCTGAACATTTATAGCTTCAGATTTCTTCTCCTCTGCAGTTTCCTTGTCCAATACAATATTGATGTCCTGAGTGTCAACATTGATTGTGAATAGAATGCCTGACTTGGAATCAACATTATCTATTTTCACTTTCTCTGATATCTTTTCAGGCTCATTTTCCATTTTTGTCGATGCCTTTGATACTACTGGTGGGGTGTCCATTGCTGGTGGCAATAAGTTGTCCTTAAATGTGATGTCAAGTACACTGCCAACCTTACTCTTTCCCTTATCGATGTTCTAATATACTTTAGTAAATGATTTATCAATTTTTTGTCTATCTTTCTCTTCTCTTTTCTCCTTCTTAACAAATAATATATCCCATTTATCAGTTGTTTCATCTGCAATCTCTTTTACTCTATTGGCCATAAGACTAACTTGCCGATGACCACTCACAAAAATAGTCCTGTTAGCTTCAGATATTAAGTCATCTATTTCTTACTTAGAATTATTAGGATGAATGGCTGATAGTGCCTCAGCCTTCAATTTCTTATCTAACTCCATTACAGGCATTCTCTTTGCTTCAAGTCTCAAGTATAAATCATTACGAAGAACATCTACAACCTCAATAAGAACCTTCTTATATATATCTAGATACAAAATTATACTTTCCTCAATAGTATTCTTATCTGAATCCTTATAAGAATGATAGAATTTATTAACATTACTAAGATTTTCTTCTTGAGTTATTTCATTTATTAGCTCTGCCGGTGAAAGAGTGTCTGGTTCCTTTTGTTTCGGTTGCTTCTTTGGTGTGACTTTCTTCTTTTGACCACTGGGCTCTCTCACAGCCTATTGTTTCTTCCTGAGTGTTCTAGATTTCTTTGGAGATGGAGTAGGTGCCAGTGAGGGTTTTCTCTTCTTTTGTCCACCCTTTTGAATTCAGTAACCTTATCATTGTCAGAGTTAGATGAGGTACCCACAGGAGAAATATGTGCTACCGGTTGTTGTTCTGATTTTCTTTCTTGTTCAGCAACATCTTTCATCGGATCAAGTTTCAACAATCCCTTCTTAACAACTTCAATAAATTTCAAAGCATCTTTTATTACTTTTTCTCTTTTCTTCCTCTACTTCTACATAGTAACATCACTCTCTATAGTTTCCGCATTACCAAAGATCTTCTCAGTTGGTTCTGGAGGAACATCTAGGAGTATTTTGGCATAGGATTCCAAGATGTGTGAGTCCACTTCATAACCCATCTTTGTTATCCAGACAGTTCTAGGTCTAACTACCTCCATCCATACTTCATATCTTTTCACAACAAAGTATATCTGTGTGTCATATTTGTCTACAATGCTTTCGTGGATCCTTTCCCTTTGTCTCATTTTTGCTTGAAAGTTCTTGAAATACTCTTTTACTAGTTTGTCACCATTTGAGCCTATGTCGGTAATTGCCTCCTTAATCTATTTTCCAATAGAAATATCATAGGAAAAGTCCTTGTGTCCAATACTGGGAATCTCCTTTGAGAAATATAACATTAAGCATACAATCAAATTCCCAAACTTGAAAGTTCCCTTCTTGTCACCTTTGATCTTGCTCAAATTTTCTAACAGTTCATCTTTCAGCCATTCACAGATGTCAATTTTAGCATTATTCATAATCATCTCATAGGCACTATGAATGCATAAACTTGAAATAAAATTCAGCCTATTAGTATGAGCAACTTTGTATCCAATAACCATACTAGCCTATTTGACATTTTTGTCAGTTATATCACTAACCCTAAGTGATCTATTGTCAAATGTAGTGTCGATTAAGTTCATAACCTCTTTGTTTGGAATTTTCTTTTTCTTATCAAGCCTAGTGCCAGTAGAAGGTAAACCAGTAACAACCTTAATTGCTTCCTTAGTGATATTGAAAACTGAATCTAACCACAAAAATTCACCATGAACGAGCTTCTAAGAACATACCGGACAATCTCATTTGAGAATTCAGGCATGTGAAGGATGTTAGTGAACCCTAAGTCTTCAACAACCTTTTGTTCCAGTTTGACTACACCTTGTATGTCAGTGATAACATTTATGAACATGTTCTTTAAATCCTCGAACCCTAAATCTTCAATGTTACAGTGAATGTATGCCCTAGGGTCTTTAGCAAACACAACTCCTTTCAAAATTTTCAAAAATGCACCAATGGAATCATCCAACTTTGCTATCTTAGGGATGATCTTGAAGACTGGTCTAGGATGCTTGATATTTTCCACAATAGTAGGGTTTGCAATTAATTTTGGAATGGAAGATGAAGAAGCCATGTCGTAAGATAAATACCTTTGACTATCGAAAGCAAGTGAAAACCTTGGATACCCTGAAAAACCATTGTTGCCTCACTTCTTGAATGCTGGTGCTCAACTCCTACGCTCTTTGAATGCTTGAATGCTTTGGTAAGTTGAAATGAGAAATTTGAGTGCTTTATAACCAAAAATTTTAACTTACAACCGCATTAAATGCTTCACCGGTGAAGTGAATACTCAACATATGTGCCGGTAAAGAAGAAATGTGACTTCTTACCACCAATTGAGGGTAAATGCATGATCTTCAATTAATTGCCTTATCCCTAAGGATTATTCCTTAGTTAGATGAAGAATCTTCTGTCGGTGCAGGATTACTCTATTTTGCCGGTGCAGAGACAGATTCATCATTCCTCTAATCTCTCTTCCTCATCCATTGTTTAGTGAATTCTTGTTTGATTTTATTCATCTTTTCTTTGCCATTGTCATTAGATCCTCTGTTGTTTGTCGGTACATTCTTGCTTCTACAAAATCTTCCAATATGCCCAATCTTGTTACATGCATAACAGGTTACATTATTTCTTTGAATAGCTTTTCCATAACCTTGACCAATTTGAGTTCTGCATTGATTAGATAGATGTCCAAATCTACCACAAACATAGTATTTTACATTCATTCTACAATTGTCTGAGTTATGAACATTTTTATTGCATTTGGAACATTGACCAGTGGATGAGTTTGTATTTTGATTATTCCTAAATCTGCACTAATTTTCTCTATGACCAAATTTGTTGCAATTAAAACATTTTCCATTGAATTTATAAGCATTAGGTTGCCTTACTGGTTCACTATGATCATGATTGTTTGAGGTTCCAGAACATTCTCCATGTTCAAATCCAAGTTTAACTATTTCTCCATCATGTTTTTGACTTTTCAGCATATCATCAAGCTTGTCTGAACTATTCTTGAATTTGTCTTTGTATTCATTCGCAGTGACTAACTCACTTTCCAAAGTACTAACTTGTCTCATAAGTTCCTCTTTGTCATGTTGCATGTGAATCAAATCTGTTTTAAGCATATCATTTTCATAACTAAGCCTTAGAGATTCATCCGATCTATCATTAATTCTTCTGGCCAAATCTTCTTCATTCCTCTTTCTATCTTCAATATCCTTACATAGTCTCATGGTTAAATCTTGCATCTCATTTCTCATGTTATTGTTCTCTTGTCTCAGTTTCTCTGCAATGCCTTTTATATTTTCCTTTTCCTCATCATCTTGGTTTTGTAGTTGCACATGTAATTCTTTTCTCTCATTCTTTGCTATGACCAGGTTATCTTGAAGTGCTTTGATGAATTCCCAAGTAGATCTGAGTTCATCTTCCAGTTTGATATTCTTCAATTTTTTTGCATCAAAATCTTCAAGAGCTCCTTCCAACTATTGTCTCAAGCTTTCCATCGGCACTAGTTTCAGAATCTTCCTCAAGTTGTTAGGCTTCTACAAATAGAGGACCAGGCTCTGATGCCAATTGTTAGATACTTGGTTTGTCCCAAAGACACTGAGAGGGGGGGGGGTGAATCAGTGTCTAACCGGTAGATGAAATATTTAAACTTATTTGTAACTTTACAATCCAAATTAATATACTGGTAAGCAAATAATAATGTAGTAAAGAGAAACAAAAGAATAAGAATCAATGCACAGCATAACACATATATTTTTGGCGAGGAAACCTGGTAAGGGAAAAGCCTCGGTGCGATTTGTGACCTACAATATTTACTCACTAGCCAATATGAATAAATATTACTTAGTACAATAGGGGCCAGCACATGCAGGAAGGCCAACTGCCTCGAGCTCACTGCTCAATACAAAAATGGAGTCTCACTGACTACGCAATTGGATGGTTAAATCCAATAACAATGTACTACTCAAAATAGCATTTGCAATGCTGGATTCAGTACCGGTTTAAGCTCTGTCTGATACCTACATGCCAAAACCTTGCTTCACTATGCTCTGCTTCTTATTCACTCTTAAGATAAATACATCAAAATGCATATACAATTATTCTCTCTCATAACCTATCACATATTACCGCTTCCTTACATTACCTATCATATACTTACATACATTACAAATGACCTACAAGATCTCATACATATATTAGTCTTTACAATACATCATGTCGGCTATACAAATATAATATTATATTACAATACATTTCTCATAAACAATATTATTTCCAAGTCGGCTTGGACTGCAGGTATAATCTGTTGCCGGTGTAACTGGATGTCAGTGTGATTAAACCTTGAAGTGACTATCGGTGTTGGTAGGTGAAGTTTGTTGCTGGTAGAACCTTTGAACCCTGTTACCAATTGGCTGCCATCAATGATAACATGAACCATTCTCATCTGAGTGTATAATGCCAACACAGATGACCTGGATGACAATTAAGAATACTTTTGATGTCACGGATGTTTGCCAATAGACTCGATGGTCCACATGGACGATGATTGGATGTTGACTAGGCTTGACCAAGTGACTTGGATACTGAAGGAGATGATTTTAGCCACATGACTGCATGGTGATAGGCAAAATGATGTATGTGGTGGTTGACCAACCTTAACCGTATGATCTAGACAAAGAATATGAATACATGTGACTCCCTCATGAACAAAGAAATAATCAGATATGCAGAATTAAGTAATGACGAAGATTGTTGTTGATTTTTTTAGGGTAGGTTAAAAGATGATGGTGATCTCATTAATGGAAAACCTGTTGCAGTTGTTTCATGGGCTCAAGATGATTGAGAGAGAGAGTATCAAATGTGCTGGATAGATAAAGCTTTCTAAAAATAGCAATCCAGTAGCATAGAGGTGCACGACTCAAGATGATCAACATGCAAGAAATCTGATCTTACGGACAGGCGATGAGATTAGATAGTTGTAGATGAAGTAGCTGAGCTTGCAAGGTTGTGTGGACATGTAGCAAAGATGATAGAGAATGATTCAATTTTTTGGTTCAGGTGTATCATGATGTGGCGCGTGGAACCACCACAATGACTATTCAGATCAAAGCTTCTTAGTTGAATCTAGTAGATCGATGACTCAAATTTAAAGCTGATGAAGATTACAGTTTGGTAGGTTTGGAAACTTGAGCTACTTACTTGAAGAATGCAAACCGACTGAATGGACGATCTATATGTTGCATAGGAATGTGTCTAGATCAAATGCATGATAACGAGGCAATAAATTTTGTCTGATGTGTGATGAGTTAAGATTAGACTGAAGATGAATGCAAAGGTGAAGAGTAGAATAGGGAAGTGAATGTGATATGACTGGGGTAGTTGGCTCGTAGTGATAGAACGGTGTGAACATGCAGTTGAGTCTACAGTAAGATGTACATTTGTGAATGTTAAGGAATTGAGAGCATAGAAGAATAGTTATTAGTGGCCATGAAAGAGGAGTGCACATTAAGTGTGACTGTGTGAGCTAAAGAGAAGTGAACAGTAACAGACAGTTGTGAGAGTGTGGTCACAGAGAGAGAAAGTGTAGGAGCTTTGCAAATTAGAGGATACAAAACATAGTACAGAAAAGAGCAAGGGGCAGGTGTGTGTAGACCAATGACTGAGAGATAGAGTGCAACATAGGAAAGCGACCAAAATAGAGCAGAGATAAACGTAGAGAAGAGAGTAGAGATCTATGAACAGAGAGAGAGAAGACAAAGAGAAAAGGACAAAGAAGAAGAGATCAGAAAGAGAGCAGATCAGTAAAGTGTTGCAAAAATTCATTTGCAACAAGGTATATAACTTTTATTTGTAATCTATACTCATTGTAATCTCTGAGTGGGTGCTTAGAGCTAGGGGTTCGTGCTCCTTTGAGTAGGTGCTCATAAATTGTAGGGGTTGGTGATCCTTTGGGTTGGTGCCCATAAACTTTAGGGGTTGGTGCTCCTTGGGTTGGTGCTCTAAATATTGTATTCAGTGATTTACCTGTGAGGCTGGATTGGAGCACTAGAATCCAGTAGCATTTCTCACTGAGGTTTTTCCCCACCGTGGGTTTTCCTCATATGCACTTGTGTTATGGGTTGCCTCTTATGTGTGTGTGCTCATGTGTTTGATACCTCTGCTCATTGCTTTTTTATTATTGTTATTAAATCTTAGATCTCTTAGGAGTCAAAGTTTTTATTGATCACCACCGATTCACCCCCCTCTCATTGGTGCATTGTGTTCCTTCAGTGCTTTTTTTGGAAGGTAGACATTGATCGGATAGTGTGTGGTCACTGGCTTCTTCTTGTTGGTTTTGGGAGCCATGGTAGAATCCAACTCGAAGGTTAGGGGAGCCTTAATTTCAAAACCACCATATTTATGGTTTTTGCTTAATGCTTATCTTTTTTGTTCCTGATTCAGGTTGTGGGAGCCTCATAAAACCCATGGGCTGACTAGATGCTATTAGTTTTAAAGGGCCTAGTTTGGCCAATTGTTGGTTTTGGTTAGGTAAGGGCTTGGTTGGGACCTGGAAGAACCTTGAGCTGGCTCTGGGTGCTTGTATTACCCTTGTTATTGTGGGGGCTGGTCTTAAGCTGGCTGATGGCTATATTTTTTTGCAGCTTTAGTTTTAGTTTGTGGGAGCCTATTTTCAAAACACATGTATAAGTCTTTTAGCCTGTGGTTATCAGGTGCTTTCATGTTCCTTTTATTATGACAATATTTTGGTTGAGGGTTCCAGATCCATTCAAAATCTGTTTGTAAAGGGTTTCGGGTCCCTTCAAAACCCTCTTTTACCTTAATAAAAAATAATATTAATTAAACAATAATTATTTAATTAATTGTGATTTTAATCCTTTAATTTAAATTATCTTATTATTTAATTTAAATTAAAATTCTAAATAATTAAATAATTTCTTTAATTATTTAATTATCTAATTAATTCTTTTAATTCGAAATTCAAATTCCCAAATTCTAATTTCGTTTAATTTCCTTATTTCTCCTAATTTCATTAATTCTTCTAATTCAAAATTAAATTCGTATTCTTCTAAATTTCATCTAATATCAAATACGTATGCATGATTTCAAAAGTCAATTTGAATACCAAAGTCAAAGTTCTAAATATATTCAAATAGCGTATTGAATTTAAAATAAATTCAATAATTGAATTAATTCTCATGCAAAGATTAGATTGAAAATCAAAATCAAAGTTCAAGCACATGCTAAATTAATTAATTCAATTAATTGATTAATTAAATCAATTATCTTTTCAATCTCTATTTCTATCTTCCACTTTTCTTTTTCCCAAAAAGCTTTCAATCAGTCATCAAGCAATTAACTATTCAGTCTATTTCAATCTTTATTTCAATTAATTGATTAATTACATCATTCTTTAATTCTCCTCCAATCATTTTGTTTCATCTTTCAATCATCTTTTTTCTCAATTAGTTAACTCAATTAACAGTTCAATCTATTATGTTCCACCTCCAAATCAACATTTTAACTATCAATTAGCATGTGAGCTCACCTGAGTTCCACCTCGTAATCATTTTGTTCCACGTCTCGTTCAATCTCACCCGAAAATCTAGATAAATTTGGGATCAATTCTGCATTTTCAACAATCATGAACTTTGAATCTTTGTGTCAATTGCAGGTTACCAGCGCAATATCTGAGAGCCACCATACCACAAAGAAGAGAAGAATAATGGAAGCTATGATGCAAAATAGGGAGCTTAATAATTTTTAAATTATTTTAATTATGCATCTATTTCATTAATTTATGTTTGGGATTTCTTGAATAGTTAAGGAATTCATGATTTTCCTTATTTCCTATTTAGCAATGATGATTTTAAGCTTATATAGTATGTTGGATATTTCCTTGAGATTCCACTCTCATGTTTTGGGTGGTCTAGAAGTTGTGCTCCAGAAGTCTATGTAGTGATGATGATGATTGTTTGGCAGAATTTGTAGAGCTCCACATTGCTCCACTTTTTTAGTTCTCCTATTGTGTTTCTATATTTATGCTTCTCATGCATGTATCTTTGTTATTCTAATTCGGCACGTGTTTATGTGCTCCAGAATTGTGTTTTTGGCCATGTTCTTTCCTGGTTCCGTTAACCTTAGATGCTCTATCTCTTGGTCTGGTGATTGCGACATTTGGATAATGTGTTGTGGTCCATTTTGCATTCCTTTCCACCATAGGAATGCTTAGTGAAGACCTATTTTTAATTATGTTTTATTATCTCCTTGGCCGACTTGGAAAATTTCTACTTCAAAAATCAGTATATATAAAGAATGATTGTAATGAAATATCACAGGAAGAATTCATAAAAGGAAGTTGAATGTAAATGAAAGATCTATCTTTGGTGGTGTGAAATGGTTGCCCATATGGTTGTTTGCTGATGATGTTTGATACTGGTGGCAATGACCTTAAGGTTTCTTTCGATATTGCAGTTGTTTGGTAGTTGGACAATGAGCCCTCCTTTTTTTGGTGGTTTTAGCCGAGTAGTGAGGCCACCTACAATGAGAATTTTGGTAGTGAGGCATCTTTCTAAAAATCACCCTAACCGGTGTCACCCTAACAGGTTTTTTTCATATTGAGAACTAACATTCTCCATGGTTTTTCTGTTCTTGGGTTTTCCATGTCACATCTAGTGTTTCATGCTTTTATTTTTTCATGATTAAGGAATTTATGAGTTTAATCTATACTAAATTTGTATTTGTGGCAAAAGTAATATATTTTTAACATATAGTTGATTCATCCCTCCTCTCAGCTGTCCAGAATATTCAACATAAACAACAATACATAGAATAAGAACTTTCCACTAGAAACTACCAACTATAAATTTCTCTTCCACATATAAAAGAACCATAACCAAACTACTCTCATGAAGGGAAATGAAGTAATTTTGTGTCTATTAACAATGATGACAATAGTATTGGGACTAGAAATTAGGTATATCACTATATTCGGAGTAGCTTTAGTGTGATACAGGGATACCACCTTATCATAACTCAACCTCCTCATTATTTAATGGAGAGTATTGATCCCATCTTACTCATAATGTACTACCATAAAATACATCAAAATTTCCTTATCGATCATTTGGATCTCTCAATTGAAGCTCCATATCTACTCAACTTGTGATGATATTATCTACTCTGCAATAGCCTTGAAAAATAAAGTTTCATCACTACTAATCCAAGGTATACCAAGCATAGCCATTGATAAATGAATCAAATTTGAATAAGATTATAATTATTTCAAATTGAAACTCCATGTAGAAGTCTTTGTATATCACCTGTCCACCTAAATTGGTGACCCATCACTCTGCTCCTATGGTTCTGAAAATTTGGGGTGTCTCATTCTTCATGAACCCTCCAACATTATTATAGCTAGAAACCCACAACAATATACTAGGATTAGTCAAAAACATTAACTATCAAAATGACACTCATTTTTCTTACCTTCATCTAGAATTTATCTTTTTGGGGGTGACTATCTCCAGCTATTTTTTACATGTAATAAAGTGAGAGATTAGTGAATGCATCCATTGTCCCATAGTGTCAAATTTGATATCTCTTGTATACATCATGTGTGAACTAGAAGTCTCTAACCCATCAAAAAGCTAATTGATAACATACATACATCCACCCAATTATTATTCAAGATTAAGAGTTCACAAGAGGACACTCTGAATGCCAATAAAGTTTCATATAATATTTTTAGAAATGATTATAATACTCAATGGTATGGAGTGAATATCATGAAATTAGGTTACCTATATAAGAAATATCACACTAGGAATGACATCAAATCATAAGCAAACACCACTCAACAAAGGAAAAGTGGATCCTTAGAGAGGATAAGAGAAATAATTTCCCCTCAAGTGTAGGGACAATTAGAAGGATCACACAACCTCTAAGGAGAGATTAGACATAATCAAATGCACAATATAGTCATATGGAAATGAGAAGGTGTAAATTTACTAGACAATGGATGAGGGGATGTTGACAAAGGAAGAGGTTGGAAATCTTTATTTTCATTAGAAAAGTGTTGTTTCTCATGACTTTCAATATTTTGTTGCACACATCCTAAAACTTGTCCATTGTATCCATGTGTAGGATTAGGAGATGGTTTTCTCTTAGGTGGAATTGTATTGAAGTTTAAAGAGGCCCAATCAATATCTAGACATGTTTTAGGATAAAAAAGTTTAGTATCAAATTCAATCATCTTCTAGATTTTGTACAAAAAGAAGGTGTGAAATATAATGACCCCCAATCATACTTTGAGAGTTCTTCTCTAAGAACTTCTTTAGTATGAGATGGTGTATTTGTCCGGATTGGAGAGAGGATTGTAGGAACTAACAAATTATATTATGATTCAATTTTTATAGTCTTGTCACAAAAATTTCATTATTATATATGTAAGGAACTTCATGATAATCAGGTTGACAATTCACCTCATCCCTAACAATAATTTTTGAATTTTGGTGAGGTTGAGAGAAATCTTGATCAAGAAGGAGCATTGAAAACAGGATGGGAAATGGTATTATCCTCTCGTTCTAAAGTATCTTCATGATATACCTTAGGAAAGGGACAATCATGTCTCATTGATGCTTCATCTATAGGGGAAAGATTATTGAAATGAATATAAGGTGAGGTGCTATTAAAGGAATCCTCATTCATATCACCTTCTTTTACAATAATATTATCCTCTTTCACCAAGGTACCCTCATGAAGGAGGAACATATTAAAAAAATAATCCACACCATTCTCCAATGGTTCATCCCAAAGAGGGAGATCATTGAGAGAAGTGTAAAAAATATTTTCTTGCACCAATATGTCCTCTTTAGGGAGAGAAATTTTGGGAGAGGAGTTATTGAAAGGATCATAAAGGATATTTTCATATATCTTAAATCCTTTCAACTTAAGAGAATCCTCTTGCAAAAATAAACTTGACATTTTTCTAATTTAAGGAAAAGGAAACTTGCAATGAAAAAAGTGAGCTTTAAGAGACTAATCTAAATTACACATAACAATGCATGAAAGAACTATATTATTATTATTATTTGTACTTTTACTGTTTTAAAACATGCAAATGAGAAGAAGTAATGGAAGAATGAATTAGATCTAAAAACACAATTGAACAATTATGCAAACCACAAGTCAATTTTAAGAAACTAAATTAGGGTTTTAATGAACTTAACCTCTTAATTTATGTAATTCAATTGAAAACAAAAATTGTATGTGTAAATTTGAATTTGAACTCGCATAAACAAGAAGATCTAAGAACACAAATCAGAAATTAGCATGAAAGAAGTCGGGTTCACCAAAATGTAGAGGTTGTAATTTGGAACTAGGATTTCACCTAATAGGATAAGACCACTAATGAACCAAATTAACCTTTACATTGAAAGAGGTGTGAATACAATAGATCTAGCCTTAATCCAACTAGGGAAAGGGATGATATTTTTATTAGATTCAATGGTTAGGATTTGGTTCCCTCTTCCCAATTTGAATTGTGAAAATTAGCAAATTATAGTAAAATGGGTAATTATTAAGGAGTTTAAGCATAAATAGTAAGCTGAGTTGTCGCACAGATCCACCAACTTGCATTTGAGTAAAAGAAGATATTACAAATATGTTCCCAAAAATCCAAACTGATTTTTCGAGACCATACTGCTCGTCGCCTTGGTCCTCCGAATTTCTCATCGTCAAAAGGTGAACATGTTCGTCTCTATAAATCCTGTAGATCCTCCCAAATGCAGCTCTGTACCTATTTCTTGCACAGAGAAAGAAAGGGGAAAATTTTGGGAATAGGGGTTTGCCTAAGTCAAGCCCCAGTTTGGAATCAACCTTGAATGAAATAATGCAAATACTAAAATAATTATTTAAAGAAATATACATCAGTTCTACAATTAATGATGATGATGATTTTCTCTTTGGATGTAATCACATATGTTGTATGAAATAACACATGTAACAAACTCAAAATCCTAATCTCACACACATGCTTGCATGAAAATTGACATGACTTTTCTCCACAATGATTGATGAATATGCAACCTTGGAAATATTTGAAAATGCTTGATAAAGGATGCTTCACAGATGCACAAATGATGGGGGATAGATAATTGATTTCCTTAGGTGAAAATGAGTTGGGAAGGATGCCTTAAATATAGGGATTTTCATAATTAGTGTCAAATTTAGGCTGACTTATAATTGATATTATTTTGCACAGAGCTAGATTTGAATAGGATAAGATTTCCCAATTATCATCCTGAAATTTGGGGAGAAAAGTTCAGGACTAGGTAGCCTGGCGAGCTGGTCCTACCAACTTTTTTTTAATTTTCTAGGGGATATGAGCTATCGTGATTCTAATGCTAAATCCAACTCAATGGTTCAAACAATAATGTGTAGATATATGAAATATGCTTTGGAAGTTGAGATTAGGGCAGGATTAAGTATATATCAGGGTAAAATGATAAAGGACACACCTAGAATTAAGGGCCCAAATAAGAGTGATGATTTAATAAAGTGGAATAAGACCCATATATTGAATTAAATATTAATGAATTACATTAAAGGGCCTATAATGCATAGATTAAAGGGAAAAAACTAAAATAGGTGAGGGAAATACTAAAATAGGTGCTAGGAGAGTGTGAAATTGGAAACACTAGTAAAGGTGTATAATTTACGACACTACAGTATTGTATCTTGTGTGGGTTAATTTAAATAATTTAACTTGAGTTTAATTATGAAATTTTAGCTAAATGGAACTAGATCTAAGTGTTTAATAGTTTTTCATTATTTGAAAATCTTTAATTTCCTTTGAAGATTACATTATTTTTATGGTATTGTAAACTTTTTTAAAAGAAAAAAATGGTTTTTATGTTGGATCTATCTATTCAAAACATTTTATTATCATTGTGATTGTCCTTGGGATGTTCTAAGCTCTTTCTTGTCTCACCTATCTTTTATCTTTTCTTGATAATATTAAAGTTAGATTAAGCAAGAGCATTAATTCTATTGCCAAATTAGACAATAAATAACTTCTTTAGATTTTTGGTCTAAGAAAGCACATAGGGTTTTTACAATTTTGAAGAAAATAATTATAAAATCTTCACTAGATTTTCAACTCAAAAAAATAAGGCCCCTTCTTGAAATGACAAAATAAATTGAATAACTAAGTTATCTTGTAAGGCCAAGATTTGGCAATAGAGACCTTGGGGTGGTCATTTTCCATTTTCTAATATTTTATTCCTTTCAAGAGAGATAAAATACTTAAAATTTTATCTAAGTTGTTTTGTACAAAGACACCCATCAACACTATAGATATATGAGTAAGAAAACATTTGATGTAATACTATAGATTAGTTTTAGTACTGGATTAATTTATCCTTGAGAAAGAATCTTACCTATTGGACCAAACAATGGTTGTAACAATTCTCATCTTGTAGAAATACTAGGGTTCATTTGTACTAAGTATTATAGTACTAGATTCATTTCAATATTTCACATATCATCTTTTGTCACATTTTTTATTAATTAATTTAACATTAACATAGATCTCCACAAAATTTCCAATCCATCACTTTTATTTTAACTAGAAACTTTTATAATCTCTTCTTAAATTTCTTGAGTGTTTTATTATTATTATCTCATATATGTCTATTTTTCAAAAAAAAATCGGTTTATTATTAAATGAAATTAGGATCATTTTAGATTGCTACAACTAAATTCTATCACCTTATTAGAATTGTCACTAATAAATAACATTAATTATATTAACATTATATCTTATCAAAATTAAACAAAATGATAGTGTAGACACCTAAAAATGGTCAACGCTTGCGGAGTCATACTTTAACATTTGCGCATTGCCTCATTTTAGGTTTTTGCATCGCATTAACATTTCTCCTATGTCACGCACTTGGTCTTTATCATTTGCGAGCATCGAGTCCTTCTTCTTCATCTGTCTCGCTTTCGAATTTGGTCTTGTCGACAACAATCTTCAGTCATGATTTTGGTCGATCTTTTTCCTTGTCAATCTTGTCATTTTGCGATCGATTTGTCATCGATCATTGTTTGTCTCAATTATGTCAATTTGGATCAATTTGTCATTGTTCCTCGTGAATTGGCACATTTTATCAATTAAATCATTTATCACATTGGTCCTTTGTTAATTAGAATCAAATCGAATTAATTATCTTTCATCAAGACCTAATTCATCTTCTAGGGTTTCGTGATTTAATCATTTAACCTTGTTTATCATTTCTCCCTTTAGGATTAATAATTTATTTATTTTATCCTAAGTCTTTTCATCAAAATTAAATGTTCATTTAATTGGCTAATTATTCCTCTTTGTGAATTAATTAATAAATGATAAATTATTAATTAATTTACCTAATTTCTAATTTTCATCAATTTTCTATTTTTCTATTTTCTAATTCCTAATTTCAATTTCCTCCTATTTCTCTCCTAAATTCATGGAAATGACATGTCAATTTGTCATAATTTGTCATAATTGACAATCAATCAATTTTTGACATAGAAATTTGTCATAAATTGTCATAAATCATCAATCAACAAATTTTGCATAGAAGGTGCATAATTTGTCATAAATTTGTCATAATTGACATAATTGATTTGCAATTTCCATTTGAATTGAATCATGCTAATCTTGTCTTTTCTCCAATTTATCTATAAATTGGATGAATTTCTTCAATCAAATCCCTTGATTCTTGACCCCTAATCAGATTATCGAATTTCTAATCAATCACATTTCGAGTACTCTTGATCAATAATCTTGTCTACTTGCTTTCAATCATGTATGTGCACTTGTAGGTGAGATCCACAACCAAACTATTTGAAGAGGAAAGAAGAACAATGGAGCCACATGAAGGAAGCATTTGGATTTACATCTGGTTTGCATAATCTTTTTGAATGTTTTATCTTTATGTCTCTATTGAATGTGTTTAGGATAGATCATTGCAATTGTGCTTTCGTGATTGAGCTAATGATTAATATGTTTATCTTGTTTGTGATGATTTCCGAATTCCTAACGTACAGATAGAGCATTGCAAGACCAACATGCCTTATAGACCATAATTTATATTGTAAAGTTGTATATTCATATTAGTAACTTCAATTTAAAAATATATACATTGAAAATATTTTAGAACTATACAATGCATATAGTATTTCATTGCTCTCTTTCTTTACCATCTTATAAGCCTTTCCATCTGTTTGAAGATGTCATTGGCTAGAATATTATATGTTGCGCTTGTTGGATGGACACTATCCCAAAATACATATGTGGACGCATTAGGACATAATTTACTGAATGTATTGCACAATGGACCCACCTCATATAAGCCAGTCCCACAACAACCCTTCCTTACCTCTTCAAATCCTGTCCAAAAAATTATAAAATATCAAACATTAGTAAAACAAAATATTACTTATGATTAAACAATTCAGTTTAAACTTTGAAACATATAAACAAGATATAACTTGAAAATATGCATGGAAAGAAACATTACCATATTTGTTTGGATTGACAATCATGTCAAGCAATTTATCATATACATCTATATAAACAATTTGAAGACCTTGAAGACTGGGTTTCATCATTTCTATTAAACTTGAGAGCTTCTTATTGTAAGAAGTTGCAACCTCATTGTATTCACTGATGCAACTACCATTAATCAGGTTGTGCATAGTAATTTGTTGAGGTAAGCAGCCAAATGGAGGCACGCCAATAACCAAAAATTTAGTAGCACCTTCCTTGTAAATATTCTGTTCAAAATAATTATAATAATTATAAAAGAGAATAAATAAAACTATTTAATATGTTGATTTGATTTTGGTTTAAACAATACAGATTAAGTTTTGATTTGTTTAGGTTATTCATATGAAATCACATTCATAGTTAAAATTTATTAGAAATTCTAGTGTAATTTCAGATAAATCGCTAAAACAAATCACAACTTATGAATATGATTTTGGATGAACCACCTAAACCAATCAATGAACACTGATTCATATCCGTGCACATTACCTGTATGAATGATTGCAATTCCTGCAAGAGAAGACTCTGAAACTGCTCAATATCATATTTCGCTCTTGTCACAGCATTTGAATAATAGTTCTCAGAAAAATCATTGGTTCCCATGCTAATTGCAAATAAAGCTTCTGTTACGATCTTGCTAGACTCCTCCTCACCAACCATATCTGTTAGGTTTGCTCTATAACTCTTAAAATTCTCGTATTGTTGTGCAAGTGTTATGGTACCCTGAAAATAAACATATATATGAAGATGTAATATAGCATAAAATTATTATACATTCAAGGATAGCATTAATCACTTAATAAAACAATAAATTGAATAAGATGATAATGTCTTGGGATCTGAGGTTTTCCAGTAGTGATTATAGTGATAAAATCATTGAGAAGAGATCTTTGTAAATGGTGCAGTCTCAGTTCAGATCAGACTCAATAACCCACATAACAAAATGAAACAAATTAAAAGGCCCCATGGAATATTTATGGGATGGTATGAAAAATGATAAAACAATCAAAGAAACTGGATAAGATGATAATGTCTTGGGAACTATAAGTGGTGTGCAAGTTTAGATCAGATTACTCAATAACCCACATACCAAAATGAAACAAATTAAAAGACACCATGAAATATTTATAGGATGTATACAAAATGACAAAATCTTGGCTGAGATCATCTGATAAAACCATTGAAAAGATAACTCCATATGTCATTTCCAGACTCAAACCAGATTAAAAACCCACATAAACCACAATAAAAAAATCATTACCCATATCAGAAAACTCAAACAAATAATAAGATTTAGACCAAACTAAAAGATCTGCTTACAGAAGGCACTGATGTACTGTTATCGATTCCTGCCCCAGCTGAACCAAAACTAGCGCCCGTAAGCAGTTTTTCTCCAGTAAACTGTGGGTCCAAATTTGCCGGCACCTCATCTGGAAGTCCAACAAAACTTGCTGTACAATCAAAACAGTTCAAATTTCAGTGAATATTGAAATTAATTTCTGGTTGACAAATGCCCACAACACAAGATAACATATAGTAATATGCTAAGATTTACCATCAGAAAAAACAACACAAGATAATATATAGTAGTATACTATGATTTATCATCAGAAAAAAACATACATAGGAAATCAGTGACTAGTTTTCCGTTAGTAAATCTTCCTGTTGCTATCCCACCGGGAAAATCCTTGCCATAGGGAGGGAAGTTGGCCCTGATAAGAGTCATAATCTGATTGTTGTTACCGGAGTCTATTGTTGAATCTCCAAATATATATATTGCAGGAACCAGCAGTTTGCTATCTACTTTTGGATAGCATGATAATACTTGCAGAAGAAAAGCCAGCAATAGAAATCCACATTTAGAGAAGCTTGCCATTTGAAATTAGGGTTTTGACTTCGCCAAGGATTGATTTTAATTCTAGAAATTAGTGCTGTGGTATGAAATATGAGCTAGGTGGATATATATAGAGACCAGTTTACCTCACTGTTACATTTTACTTGTATAGCTTAAAACAAAAGATGGGATCACTTAGAGGAACTATCTTAACAATAATTATAATGTTCTACGTAAATAACAGCATGTTTATGGATAGGAACATAGAGATCTAACTGAAGAAATATACACAAACGAGCACAATGAAATCCGTTTCACATTAACAGAAGCCTGGAAGCCATCAAGATAATATAATTTAAATCTAGAATGATTTTCACTGGAACATCTACTTACCTTCATGTTTGCGTGTTAAACTTTTCTTGAGAGGCAAATTCAGCTTGGTACGTTGAATATGCCCATTTCGAATTGCTTCAAGGTTTTTCCAGATTCCATTATCAGGAGTTGATACTACTTTTTGTCAAGAGATTAGCAATAGCGCTTGTAATGGTATATTGATACGATGCAACACAGAGAGAATCAAAGAGAGAGAGAGAGACTGTGAGGTAAGGATGAAAATGCTAGAATAGCTATTTTAAAGACGTTGAAAGCAATGTGGAGAATTAATTCTAGAGATAAACTAATACAAACAAAAAGGAGGATCAGTCATGTTAGGGGACTAGATTTTGATAGGTGCAATATTAAATTTATATAAGAAATAAATAACACTTAAAGATGAGATTATGTTTTGTTTTGTTCCTTTTTTTTTCCTGGTTTGTTTGTATGTATTGAAGAAGATGAGTCTATGGTTGAAAAAATTCTAAATTAAAAAATCTTATAAGATAGTTTATATGAAGTCTATACAACTTTTTATTAAAGTGAGGTGGGTTTTTGATAGGCCTAAATCCTAGTATACATCAAGGAGGTTACCAAAGGCTAAACAAACATAGTTAGAGAGAAACCATAACATCATTACAACTAGTTAGTTGGACAACATACTTATGGAGAAATTAAACAATAGCAACGGCTAGAAAGATCAATTGAAATTAGAGTTGGGACCAACTTCACCCTCAAAGGAGTGACCTAGAAAGAGGGACCAACAAGGAATGACTTTTTTTTCTTGCAATGAAAAATTGTCCAAGAAGAAGCATCATCTCAAGCAACAAAATTAAAAGTAGGGGAGGGGGCTCCATCAAAACAAACAAAAGAAGCTCCACCCAAATGAGAGCCAAGTTTGGAGGAGAAACTTCTCACAGTAGAGACTGAGTGTCAAGGACCATTGAGGGAAAAGGAGAGCTTCCCAAGTTGCCAAAAATATGGGCAACAAAAGATGAAGCAACACTTAGGGCGATTGTACTAGCCAAAACAATAGAGTAGTCGTTAGAATCTCTACCCAAATGATAGGCAGGTAAGGAATCTTCTCACAGTGAAGACTAAGAGTCTGGAGCAACCAAAGGAAGAGGAGAACTAATCAAGTCACCAAGAGCAGGGAAAATCAAAGAAGAAACAACATCCAAGGAGGAAGTCTATTAAGTTGATTTATATATTTAGAAATTTTTTAATTATTAAATAATAATTTAATAATACAAAACTTCTTATTGATATGAACTTAGATAAATATTCAATGAGACTTTCTCATAATATATGTATAAGAAATGAGTTGAATATGTTGAGGAGGCTATCATAACAAGAAATTAGATTAACAAATAAATAATTTTTTATAGCATAAAATCTTTAATTTGCTGAAGCATAGTTGTTGGTGTAGTTATTTATTCATGTTGGATATAATTACACTTTACTTAAATTTACTTAGGTACATGCATAACATTTTAGTTTGCATATAAGACACTTAGGGAGATGTACATACATTGGGAGTGTGTATGTAGGAGACATTTCACCTTTTATGGTATGATCTTGTTGTTACATTCCACCTTCAGTGGGTGATCCACCTCATGTGGAATATTTTACTATTTCTCCTACCTACCCTTGCATCTCATTGAGCCACATGTC
Organism: Cryptomeria japonica; assembly: GCF_030272615.1. Lineage (NCBI taxonomy): Eukaryota > Viridiplantae > Streptophyta > Pinopsida > Cupressales > Cupressaceae > Cryptomeria > Cryptomeria japonica. The sequence goes on from NC_081408.1 coordinate 659,189,023, forward strand.
ATCATTGTGTGCCCTTTTGTCTCTTAGCCTTGCCTTTATAAGCAGGCTCATCTACAATGTATGTAATTTCTTGATGATCCAATTGATCAGTATTTTCATCTTGATTAGAATACAGTTTATTCTTATCAAATATTTTGTCTCTCTATTGTGCTATTCATTGTGCCCTAGATCTTGGCTATTTTCAACAAATTATCACATTGTATCAAAGCATATAGGGCTTCATTGATTAGTCATTTTGAGAGTTTTTGGAAGTTTCTATTTTCAGATCTGGGGAGCTTCTCATTTTGGGTGCATCTTATGGCGATTTGGACATCACGGTTCCGTTCAGGAGGTCGTTTCCATGAATATTGACTATAACTTTGGCCTATTTTGGAGAAAATCAATCTTGGAGGAAATTTTTTGCCCAATTTGAGCTACGGTACGGATTTTTTGAAAAAAAAAAATTTAAATAAATTTTTTTTTCGAAAAATTATATATTTTCAATTTTTAATATTCACAGTTTTTTCATTTTATTTGTAAAAGTTTTTTTGAAAAAAAATCAAAATCAAAATTTTGTATTTTTTCCCGGGGGGGGGGGGGGTAGGGGTTTATTACCCCCGCCCCCATACTGTTATGTGCTTGCAATTATGCAAGCGTCGTACCTGCCGTCGTCGGCCCGGTTTTCTCCACGCTTCTCCCGTCGGCCGGCTCCCTGGTGTGCTTCGACCACTACCGACCTCTTCCCTGTCAGTCGCCCCGCTCCTTCGGCAGCTCTTCTACCGCCCTAGTCTCCCCGGTCGAGCTGCTCTTCCTCCAGCTTTTGACCTACGTCTACCATTCTCTACACCGCCGCTGCCGAACTCCGCCTCGACTGTTGTCCTCTGCACCGTCACTACCGTCATCGGCCACACCTGACAGGTCTAGCTCAACGCCTCACCCTCCACACAGAAGCATACGATCCACAGCACAGGGACACATGGCACATATTCACTGGTTCACCGTGCACATTCAGTGCCTATTCACCGTGCCACGCATTTCTTGCGTACTGCCACCTACACACACAGTCAGCTGCTCAGTCAACAACCAACTCATCACACCAAGTCATATGTTGTTCAGTGCACAGCCAGTTTGTCACGTCATCATCATACCCTGACACAACAAAAGAAACATCATATGACCATACAACCGTATAGACACGTGTCATTTAGAGAATGGTCCATGTCATCCTGTCTGTATGGTACAGACGTCATGTCAGTAAGGAAGGTGAAGTTTTTTTTACGGCCAAATGGGCGTCAAATTTAATCCCATCATTTGTTGATGTCAGAACTGCGTCAACGCATTTTTGAAATTTTTTTGGACCCCCTCACCATTTGGCTTTTTGATTTTGCAGTTCAACTTCAAGAGGCCATATCTTTCTCATTTTTGCTCCTTTTTTGCTGCAATTTTTTTTTATTTGGGGTAATTTTTGTGCTCTTCACAGTGGTTAGAGAATTTTTTGATTTTGATGGACATATTTTTTACAATTTGTAGTTTTTGATGACTGTAACTGTATAATCCTCAATTTTGCAACTTCAGAGGCTTCGTTTGGGGTCATACAACCTCCTTTTCAGTCGCCGTTTTTTTTAAAGTACATAAGTTTTCATCTACTTTCATAATCTTCCATTGGTTTGCAGTGATTTTGAGTAAAAAATGTTTTTTCAATATTTGGTCATTTTTTGCCTATTTGGTACTTGTATTGTGCTTGGATCTCAGTTTAGATCACTTGTAGTATTTTTTGAGGGTCTCTTATAGCCTATTTGAGGCAGTTGTAAAATTGAAATCAGAAGTCCACCTTGCCCTGTTTTGCAAGTTGTCCATTATACATGCACTAAGTATAAAGTGTCAAATCATCATTTTGAAGGGGGGGCTTTCTTTGATTAAGTAATTTGGGGGGTTGTCTTGTGTGATTGTGCCTCTCTCTATTTATTTTTATTTTTATTTTGGTGCTATGGGTTCTCCTAAATTTCCACTTTTAACTCCCCATAATTATGCATCAAGGAAGATTAAGGAATGGAGTGAACTAATGGAAAAAGGACTCATTCATTATGCAAATGGAACAATTACAGCACCACCTGATCCTAAGGCTGATCCTAATGCTCAAATTGAATGGCTCACAAAAAATTGTATGGCACTTGGAACCTTAAGAAAGTATGTATTAGATTTCCTCATTTTTCATATTGATAAGTGTACTACAGTTAAAGAGGCTTGGGGTATTTATGAGAAATTGTATCGTCAAGTTGATGACATTAAGGGATACAAGCTTAATAGTGAACTCACAACATTGGATCCCAAGGATTTTGATACAATCCAAGATTATGTCACAAAAGCAAATGAGCTAAGAGAAAAGCTTAAGGATTGTAGTATTAACAAAAATGATGCTCAATTGGTTTACAACTTGTTGGACAAGCTTTCATCAGAGTATGCAGCTTTTGTCTTTAGCTTTCACACCCATCGCTTGGCTCAAGGTGTCTCCTACACTCAACTATCCTTTGATGCATTCACAGAGATGTTGATACTTGAGCAATCTAAGTTGACTAAGATGGGGATTCTCAAATCTTCAAAGTCACAAGCATTGGTGGTTAATAAAGGGAATCAAAGCAATCAAGGAAAAGGCCAGAAACAAAAGCAACCTAAGCCCAAGACACAACAAGATGGATCATAATCCTCCTCTCCACAACAATGTGATTCTACATCCTCACCTAAGAGGAAATCAAATAAAGACAATCTTTTTTGTGCATATTGCAAGAAATCGAGACATGATAAACAACAATGTTACAAGAAGGATATTGATGAATTGAAACATCTTCTTAAGAAGAATAAAATCAGTTTACCTTCTAGAATGTCTACTTCAACTTATTATTCCAAAGAAAAGGATGCAGGGAAGGATCACACTTTTGGGATAGATAAAGGAAAGGGACAAGCTCTTTGTGCTACTACAAGTCATGATTCAGGGAGATGGCTTCTAGATTTAGGGGTTTCTCATCATATGGAATCTTTACAGCCTATGTTCTCTTCATTTGAGCCTTGCACCATGCCACAAATTTTGATGGGTAATCATACATACATGGATGTGATTGGGAAGGGATCTATTGCCATTGGGGATAACTCCTTCAATGATGTGTTGTGTGTGCCCCACTTGACAAACAATCTTCTTTCTATCTATCAAATCACACATGGGGCAATAAAGAAAATTATGGAGTTCACACCTGATTCAGTTATCATTAGAGACTTGGAGACTAGAGTTATCATTGTGACTGGGGTGGTTGATCATGCATCTTGGTTGTACTCCTTTTCACATTTTGGTCCTATTGATGAGGTTGATTCTTCACATGATGATTCAGATTTTGAGGAGAAATTTGGGTACTTTAACTTGGTGATTATCACATGTGACCCCATTCTTGAGCCTTGCATTTCATCTCCTCCTATTGATATCACATCACCTCTTACACCTGATGATGCAGATAGTATGACAATTTTACCTTCTTGTGATTCAGTGCAGCAGGATATTCCTTGTCTTCCAGCTTTAGTTCATTAGGATGACTACTTGACAGACATTGCAGGTTTGTTTGTGGAGTCCTACATTTCAGATTTGGGAGACATATTTGATGACATTCATCTTCTCTTTGATGAAGATGATCCTTCTTTGATTGTTGTGAGGGAACACTCTGACCCTCTTGTTCATTCTCTACAAGATCATTCTTTTGAGGTTTACATGATTGTGGATTCTTATGTACAACAATTAGAGGAGGTCTCTTTATCTTTAGAGAAGACATGTGAGTCTTTGGATATTGTTATACATTCATCTCCACTAGATCTTGGAGTACTCTTTTCAGCAATGTGGAGCAGTTCACCACCTTTGGAGGGGGTAACTTTCAGCATCAACATGGAGACACTTGAGCAGTTTTTAGAGTCTCCATTCATCATGAGTTTTTTCCCTGCATCTTCCCTTCATGATTGGGGAGACTTCATGGATACACCTTTGGTTTTGTTTCTTCCTAAGGGGAGAAACGTTATTCTATGATCATAGAGAAGTTTCTTCATTCAGCTTCAAGCTTCTACCATTTGTACAAATTTTACATTGAGGGGGGGGCTACTTGGTCTCTCTTCTTCTCTCATATGGGGGGATATTTTCCTCGCATGGGGTTTTGTCCTTCACATGCTTCTTTGAGAGTTCTTTTTGTTGATATTTGTAATAAGTTCTATGAACTGATTGTATTTGGTTTTGTATTGTTTTGGCATTTGATGTCAAAGGGGGAGATATACCTATGGAAAAACACATTATCTTTTAGGGAGAGATTATTCCTAGGGGGAGAAATATTATGTATTTTGATTTCTGGTAATTGATCTCTTTGGGAGATTGTTGGTTTTTTTAGTTTTTGGCATTTCTGCTTTGGCACTTAGATGGTTTTTTCATCTTGTGTTGTCATCAATGCCAAAGGGGGAGATTGTTGGTATTATGGATGTGTTGCATTGGTTTTGTCATTGATGTCAACACTTCTGAACACTTGTAAACACTTATCAGCACTGAAGATCTTTGGTTATGTTCACCGGTATTGAGGATGATCTGTTATCATCTGGAGATTACTTGGTTATGTCGAAGACATTGTTTGGACACTTGGTTTTAGTGATTTGGTTATTGGTCTAATCGAGTTTGCATATTTGTTGTTATTGGCAAATAGGTCTAGGTTATGGATCAACAAGTGTTATCTATTCCTGATCAGCACGGCACGTTATGGAGATGTTTTATTAATTGGTTATTATTGTAAATGCATTAAGCCGACATGATGCATCGCATATTGATTCGTTTGTAATTTATTTAATTGTAATATTCTTAGTGAGCCGACCTACACATTTGGTCTTAGGTATTGGTATATATGTAAGATCTCATTTGTGAGATTATGTAGAAGGTGTGAAAGGGAATGTAATAAGGTATATGCGAATATAAGTAGAGCTATACATGCAGACATCATTTGAAGATTCAAGGAAGGTATGAAGAAGACAACCAAAGATTAACCGGTACTGAATCCAGCATATGAAGATGTTATTTTGAGCAGTACATTATCATTGGATTTAACCATCCAATTGTAGTCATTGTGACTCCCATTTTATGATTGAGTAGTGAGCTCTAGGCAGTTGGCCTTTCTGCATGTGCAACCCCCATTTGTACACACATAATATCTGCGGTAGTATCATCTAATTGTGAGTAAGGTTTCCCACTATGGTTTTTCCCCTTATAGGGTTTCCACGTACAAATATTTGTGTTGTGTGTTGTGGATGTTATTTGTCTTTCTGTTTCATGCATTAAACTTTACCGGTACTGTTATTAATTGTTAAACTGTCTACCGGCATTAAGTTTGGTCTACCGATATTATGCATTAAGTTTGGTTAAGTTATATTTGGGTTGAAATTAATAGACAACTGATTCACCCCCACCTCCCCTCTCAGTTGCCTCCAGGTCCTAACACTTTTTATAGTTTTCATCTCTCTTTTGGGGGAGGGTTTTTCCCATTGGGTTTTTCTCTCTTTCCCCACTTTATGGGAGATTGCATTTGCATTTGTACATGGGTACCTAACATGGCCATGTATCCGAGACCCATCTTGCATTTCTTAGTTGCATTGTAGACTTAAGCGCATTTCCCTAAGTTGCACTTGAGGGGGGGTGTTGGTGTAATTATTTATTCATGTTGGATATAATTACACTTTACTTAAGTTTACTTAGGCACATGCATAACATTGTAGTTTTCATATGAGACACTTAGGGAGACGTGCATACATTGGGAGTGTGTATGTAGGAGAATTTCCACCTTTTATGGTGTGATCTTATTGTTACATTCCACCTTCAGTGGGTGGTCCACCTCATGTGAAATATTTTACTATTTCTCCTACCTACCCCTAACTACCCTTGCATCTCATTGATTCACATGTCATCATTGTGTGCTCTATTGTCTCTTAGCCTTGCTTTTATAAGCAGGCTCATCTATATTGTATGTAATTTCTTGATGATCCAGTTGATCAATATTTTCATCTTGATTAGAATACAATTTAATCTTATCAAATATTTTGTCTCTCTATTGTGCTATTCATTGTGCCCTAGATCTTGGTTATTTTCAACAAATTCTCACAATATTTAATACATTATAAGATTAATCCTTATAATTAGAACATTGTAAATATTATTTAGAAACATTAATGTTATTTATTAAGGGCACCCAACCCTTACAAAGTAGAATAAAAAAATTTCAAAACCAAATATGCTTGGAGTGAAAGCCAACAAAAAACACAATACAAACTAATTAACTATTATCAATACATATAAAAAAACTAGTAGAAGCATAGTCCAAAGATAGAATATTGAAAAAAACAAAAACAAACAAAATAGATATCATTAAAATATAACAAAACTTGAAAGATAGATTCCCAAGAATTGACCATATGCTCTATAGTTGCCCCCCAAATTGTAGAAGTTGCATTCTTCTTTCCTTTCTTCCTATCTTGATCCCTTATCTTTAGACCATTCTTTTTTGTACATCTCTAAAGTTTACTCCCCATAGCGACCACCTCAATAACAATTTTTTGAATGAGATTACTATTAATTTGTACAAATTGTCCCATGGATTTCTCCAAGCTATATAATCTTTCTCTATTCTTCTCACATCCAATACAATTATGTCGGGTTTCGAAATTCTCAACCCTAGCCACGAGGTCTTCCAGTTCTGGGGTTAACACATGCCAATTTTACTCCTTTTTTGTAGTCCCTTTATCTTTTGGTTTCTCTTCATCCTCCTCACCATAACTTTTAATAATATTAAGCCCTTCCAAAGCTTCCTCTGAGTGTATCTCATAGCATGGGGAGAGAAAAATGGAGTCTTTAGGAATTAGGTTTAGTAGTTCCTCTAGAGTTTTTTGCTATCATCACTAGCATCCTCATTAGAGATTGAATCCTTTGAATGGGCCTCCTTTTCCTTTTCAAGAGGTTTTTATGCAAGAGTTTCCAAGAGGGCGACAATGAACAATCTTGTATAATTTTTAAGATAAAAGACAAGACCAAAGAAAGTTTACACAAGGAGATGAAAATGCTTATTTTTTAAGTTGTGAAAGAGAGAATGTAAACAAAATATAATAGCTAGAAAATGATGAGAGGATTTGAAGAAATAAAGAACACATGGGAAGAGCCATAGGAGAATCAAATTATTTAGAGAGGAAACACAAAGATTAGGATGAAGTGCTAGAATGCAAAGAGTTAGTTGGGTGTCGAAGTGAGCGAAGAGAAATGACAGTGGAGAGATTGAGTTAATTAAGAAAGATAAAAAAGAGTTGAGTAAATGAAATGAGGAGAAAAAGAAGATAATGAAGGGATATAAAGAAAGAAAAAGGGCATAAAAAAAATCTACTAAAGAGGAGAGGGCACAGAAAAACATGGAAGGAGGTCACGTACAGAAGCAATAGTAAGTAGGAAGAAACAGAGGAGAGGGTTCTATTTAAAATAGCAAGAAAATATAATTTGCCTAGATGTAAAAGGAGAGATAAAGTATATGACCTAGAAGAAATGCAAAATATGGAAGTGCGCAGAGAAAGGGATAATAGTTGTGTGTCGAGAGAAAAATCCATGCAGCTGATTTGTGGTTGAAGGTGAAGTAGGATAAAGTAGATGGAGGGCATGAATTTTGATTGCGAGCTCACATGTAAATAGAGGAATTGAAATCCATTTTATTGTAAATTTTAATGATAAATATTCCTTATAATCTTGAGTAGTAGTGGCAAAGAGTGGCAAAAAGGAAGCTCTATAGAGATAAGGGATTATGCAAGAGAAAGAAGGTCACTCCAAACTGAGAAATGGGGAAATGGTTGCGAGAGAGGATGAAGATGTGGGTGTGTAGACTTTGATAGGCCATGAATGAATATGGAGAAAGGAACTAAGGAAATAATTATATTGAATTTTTAGACAAAACAATTGAAGAATGCATGGGAGTAGAAGATAGACAATGAAACAAATTTAAGGTGTGAGTGTGTGTCATAGAATCATGTTAGAGTCATTATTTGTATTCATATGTTCACAGAGGGATATGAATGATGAAGTACAAATTAAGAGAAGGATATTTGTAAAGAATAGAAGCAGGGAAACTGAAGGAGAGGTTTTCGATACAATGAACAATTCTTATTTAATGTGAAGTAGATTTGATTAAAATGTTAAAAATCTAAAATTTTAATGATCAATATATCACTCCATATTTGGTATTGTGAATTTATTTAGTGTTGTAGCTACATGCTTGGGCTTATTCTTGAATGTGATCATCATCAAATGGTATCAAACCAAGCTGTCCTAAGAGTGTAGAGGATGCATAAGGACTAGTGGGTAGAGAGTGAACCATTTTATTGAGAAGAGCTCAAAAGGATTATTACAACTAGGAGAAAGTCCTAAAAAATTGGGAGGTAGAGCCACAAAGAGTGAGATGAGAATTTGTTGAAGATTGCAGTAGCATGAGAGATGGGGATATTTGTAAGGAAACTCGTGATATGGGTAGCAATGAGACAATTTGTAGTTATAAATTTTTCAAAACAATGTGTTCATGAGGAGTTGAGGACGATCGAGGAAAGAATAGAAGTCTTAGAAAGATATTAATTTCCTGATAAATTCATGATTCTAGAAAAGAGGAGAGAAGTTGTTGTAGTAGTTGAAGAGGTTGAAAAGAAGAAGAATGAGAGCTCAAAAATTTGTAGAGGTCTTGTGTTTAACATAGGGCCTAATGAAGATGAAGCAAATTGTTTGACAAAATAGTGGAGAAGTTGTTGAGCATGAGTTTGTAGTGGAAGCATGCCCTAATAAAGGCATGAAGGATGACAGTGAAAAAGAAGAAGCAAGTGTAGAATTGAGCACTGATGAAGCTACAATAGAGGTGATGGACTTTGAGAGTCCTAAAATTGACAAGAATATTGACAATGATGATGATAATATCCTATTGAAAGATGAGGTGGAAAGAATAAAATAATTGTTGGAAAGAGAATTGATAGACGAACTTGAAGAGGGGCTTATTAAAGTTACCATTGAAAGTGATCAAATGAATGTTGTAGTGAAGGACAAAGAAAAGGATGTTGGGGCAGTGAAAGAATAAGGTAACTGAAGAAATTTTCTAATTCAATTTACTTTTTAGTTGTAGATTGATGTGTGGATAGTACATATTTGCACGCAAAAGTTGTAGAGGATGTTATAGGTGAAACTTGGTGGAGGTCATCAATTTGTGGTGGGTCAAAACCTATGAAAGAGGAGAAGAGTGAAAAAAATGTTTTGTGGAAGAGGCCAGGAATAATGGTCAGTTGTATCCCATGAATGAGACGAGGAAACGAGGAATTATTTCAAGCAGGATATTGATACATGGTGGAGCTAATTGAATGTTGAGAGATAAGAGTACAAAGAAGAATTGTTGGAGAAGATTGATGATTGTTCAAGCAAGGTAGTAGAAGAGAAAGAAGAAACATTAAAGTTGTGTTAATGATTTCAGTGATAAGGGTTTATTATAGATTGTTGGAAATATAAAATAATGGTTCAACCATCCAACCCCACTTTTTTTTATTTATCCTCACAAAATTCCTATCAAAAGTGTCTAATGTAGGAGCATCTGGGAAGACACTATCATTTTGCATATTATTTTATTAAGTTTACTATGTGGTAGTAGAGGAATTATTTTAAACAAAGAATTGAGGCATCCTAAATGTTCAAACCTTCTCTTAAGCCTCCAATGAAATAAAATAAAAATAAATAATGTTGGCATGGTAAATGGAGTTGGAGTGCATTAGAATATAGAAGATATTTATAGAAAAGGAAAGACAAAATTGCTAGTTTGGGAGAGCACACAAGAACTAGAAATATATTTTAGTGTAAATTAAAAATTTAAAAGAATGGGAATATTAAAGGGAGATGAAGTGGTTGAGAAGAAAAGAGGGAGAGATGGTTTCAAATGAGAACCTTGGGAAAGGAAGACAAAATAAAAATAATTGTTGCAGATTACAAATAATGCAAAAATGGATGCCAAAATAGGAGAGGAGTGTGTGAGGCTGCATTGAAGAAGAATGATCAAAGGGCACAAAAAATAGGAAGAACATAATGGAAAAGAGGAGGTAGTTTGGTGCATAGTTGAGTGAAGGGAAATGTGTAACCAAAGGGAAATAAAGTTTGGCCATCTTTATTGGTGGTTTTGGAGCTCTTGCCATTCTATAAATTCAACATTCTGGGTGTAGAATTATGGGTAATAATTGAATGTAGATTTCTCTACAGGAATAAAAGACACATGGAAGGCATAAGGAGGTTTTTCACATGTACATAGGTGCTACTATGGTGGAGGAAAAGGGGAGAATTAAATTCATTGTATTGTAAGCACTTTTACTGTTGATAATACAACCTTGTCCTCTCTTCTTGGTGGAGTTTTTTCCTACAAGGGCTTCTCCATGTAAATCATGTGTTTTGTGTGGATGTTATGTTGTTGATTTATGCTTTGTTTTTGCTATCTTATACATTTGTTAATCATTATTTATTATTGTTACATGTTCATATAAGATAGGTTATTACTATTAAGCATGGTTTAAAGGTTGATTGTTGGCATCATTAAGAAGAAAGATCTAATCTTGGCTTTTTACAATTAAGACAACTTAATTTTCAAATTTATATGAGTTTTAGATTTTCATGTTGTATCCAAGCAAAAATAAAATTATACTCTCTGCATATATTATTTTCTAAATTTAAATTTATTCTATGTAAACAAAAAAATTATACTTTCTGATCCTTTGAGTTGCAATCATTTGATTTGATTGGCTGGTTCATTTTCTAGGCATCCCATTTTGTTAGATCTGACATCTTTGCATGGTACATGTATGGTCTAAAGGCCCATGTTTTACTTTAGTAATCATATTTTTTAGTCACTATAGTTTTTACCAAATCATCCCACCTGCATGCTTCTTTATACCAGCAATCCTTGATTGCCTTATTGCATTGATCAAGCAGGTTTATTTGGTCAGTTATATTTCCTTCATCTATTGACTTGGACCATATTCAATTGGTGGATTCAATATCATCAGTGCAAGCCCATATCCATTGGTTGAGCCTATATGTTTTACAATCTAATTCATTAGCATATAGATCTCTTCATTGGATCAACTGATCTTCTTATCTCCAACGGCTAGCTTGGCTCGTTTGGTGGTGATCTATAGTGTTCATCCTTAGTATTAATCAAGATGATATTGTGCATGCCCACCAATCACATAGTTTATGAGACTACGTAAATCTGTGTTGGCTATGTCTATTCATCCTTGAATCATTGAATAGTTTTTAGAGTCAACAAACCCATATTGTGCAAGATTGAGCTTCATACATCTTTGACGCTTTTTTCCAAGAATGGAGTTACTGTTTGGAGATGATTTGATGTTAGGATCTATGACTGTTGCCCTTGAGATGTTAACTTTTGCAACGATTAAATGAAGGTCTTAAAATTACTATCAAATTGCTTAAATAAACATAATAATCAAATAATGATAGACTGAACAGAAGAGAGAAATAAGAGAGAAGATAAAACACAAGTTAATAAAAGAGTTCGCCAATTGGCTACATCTCCGAGTCCCTCCAATGGAGTAGCTGATCCTTGTTTCCATTACAAAAAATGGTTACAAAGACTCCTTATGTCTCCTTGGACAATAATGAATTACAAATGTCCTTCTCCCACGTACAACAAGCTCAAATTCAAGCTCCCAATGTACAGAGACGAACCATTCACTATCAAACTCTCCAAAAGAATTTCTCTCTCTTCTCTAGTCTCAATTCACTACCAATTTTATTCCTCCCAAACTCACAACATACCCCCCTTTTATATACACATATTTTGCCAAATATGGTGTAAAACCATATGATTTTAAAAATCACTCATATCTCCCAATTTTAACACTTAATCTTTTAAAATTATACTCAACCCTTAAAATTATTGGCTCTTATAATGTTGAGCCTTACAAAATAATTTATTTTGGATTGGTATAAATTTATTAATAGGTGGGTTGGTTTGAATTTGTTTATGCTTGCAAATGGGGGAGGGCTTGGGTTTGGCCAGAGCCCTAAACTCACAGTTTATCATATAACAAACACCAAAAATCATCGACATGTATCTCGAAATACTTGCATGGTATAGTAGTAGGGAGTGGTGGCCCGTAACTATGGGGGCATCAGTTCAAACCATCGACCCTCCATAATATTTTATAGGGCATTTAACAGTCTTTAAATACAAGCAGCATGAAAACATATCCGAAGAATCCATATAGCCTAGTGGTTGAGAGTGAAAATAGGAGAGGAGAGGTTAGGAGTTCGAATCCCCCTACCCATATTTTGTTAAACTAAATCAAATCTCTTCCGTAACTGTTGCAACATTAACCATTTTTGGTGGAAAAACTTATCCACCCGGATCAATCCTCCCCACTAGAGAAATTTTGGACCTCCAAAAGTTGCATTTATTTAGAAATTAAGTGAGGGCATGGCCTCCCCACTTGTCCTGTATCATCTGTCCATCTGTACACCTGACTCATTATCACAATCAAGACTGCAACAGTGTTGTTGAACATGTACATCATTGTATCACTTCCATAAGCATCTACATCAACTGCTCTAGCTACTAACCAATAACTATTGATTAATATCGAGCTGAATAACAATGTAGATACAAAAACAAATGAATCAACAACATGTTTGTCTTTTACAACAGGAACATTTTTTACCAAGGGAACCTCCAAACTCCCAACCATAAGCTGAGGACTTGGATCATCAATGCTATCATTTGTTGTCTCCTCACGTTGTATCGTTGGCGTATCCTGTGACATCTGATCTTGATTGGCCTTGATTGCTTCAAGTTCATGCCTAGGATCACCTGATTTGACATACATAAGAGACAAATCTTTACTTGCATTAATCACCCTCTTCAAGTGCCCTGTGTTTGCAAAAGACTCATTAGTCTTAACCTTGTGAGAGTGTACAATATACTTGATGCCATCTTTGAACAAATGATACTGATTAAATTCCCTATAGAAAATAGCCTTTCGATCATATAAATAAGGGCTACCCAACACTATCCTGTAAACATCTAGTGGAACCACATCAAACTGTACCTTATCAACATACTTACTTGAGATTGCAAACCTTAAAGTACATTGCCTTGTTGCTTGCAATTCACTATTTTTGCAAACCCAACCTAGTGGATAAGGTCTCTTATGTGGAGTAGTTTTCAATCCCAAATTCATTACAACATCTTCTGAGATTAAGTTAGTTTGGGATCCACTATCTATGAGTGCATCAACTTTAGTGTGCTTAGCAACAACCCTTACATGAAAAATCTCACTTCTTTTCTTATCTTCAGGGACATCGTTAACTTGAGAAGTAGAAGCACAACTATCAAAGGAAACACTGGCAATAGGAGCCTTACCTTTCAAACCCATTGTTGTTATCTTAGTTTCATCTTCAGAATCTGAACCAAGATCTGTAACAACATTTGCGGCCTTCTCCTTACCTTTCTGTTTCTGAGCCCACTTATGTTTCAATTCTAGATGAAACCACCAACAATGTTCTTCATCATGACCTTTCTTGTCACAATGCGAACATGTGAACTCTTTCTTAATAGTAGTTGTCTTCTTTTCTCTTTTTGTTTCTACAACCTTAGATGACTTTTGTACAAAATTATCATTGTCAAAATTCTTACCCCTGGACTCTAGATGTGTGGCTTGAACACTGACTTCATTCAAATTACTAGGATTCAACATCAAAATAGAATGTCTTAGGCAACAATACAAACCACCTATGTACTTAAGCAGTGTATCCTGAGTATACAATGGCACATTCAAAGCAATAGCCCTTTTTCTAAACTCATGGGTGTAATCTTGGACAGACTGACCCTTAGCTTGCCTAAAGGTTTTCCAATTCATTATCAATTGTTGCATATGTCCTAAAGGGTAGAACTACTTCTTAAGAGCAGCAACAAATTACATCCAAGTCATACCGATATTACCATGGTGAGCACTTTCTACCCCAGACGTACTCTCCCACCAGGTGAGAGTTGTTCCTCCCAATCGGAGAGTGGCTAATTGGATCCTAGAGGCATCTTCTACTAGGCCTTGAATCCTACAGTACACTTCTACCTGTTGGACCCAATCATCTAACTTTTCAGCATCTAACTCTCCACGGTACTTAGGTAATTCAAATTTTACATCCAATTTAATTATAGGTTTAGATGTGCTCTTGAAAGGATTAATACAAGTAGAAGAAGAAGAAGGGGAAGAAGGAGGAGAAGGAGATGGAAGAGTTTTTGGTGGTGAATCACCACCTCTCAATCGATTTTCTTTATCCTCTCAATCTCCATGGTCCTTCGATGACTTTCCTTTTTCATGCTTCATCTGTTCTTGCCTCTCTTTGTAGAGCACTTCTACCATAGTCTTCATTTCAAAAAAGCCTTTCCGAAAGTCTCTTTCACTGAGCTCTGGGTATTCTTGTTCAGTTGCAATTTCTGACATCTTTAGTGGAAATGTCTTTGTTTACCGATCTCAGGATTATACTCTGCAAATGTGCCTTCACCTCGCTGGCTCTTAGATCGCGTTAACATCCACCTTTGCAAACACTAGTCAAACAATATCTGATACCACTTCATCTAATGTTAGGATCTATGACTGTTGCACGTGAGATGTTAACTTTTTCAACGATTAAATAAAGGTCTTAAAATTACTATCAAATTGCTTAAATAAACATAATAATCAAATAACGATAGACTGAACAGAAGAGAGAAAGAAGAGAGAAGACAAAACACAAATTGATAATGGAGTTCACCAATTGGCTACGTCTTCGGGTCCCTCCAATGGAGTGGTTGATCCTTGTTTCCGTTCCAGAAAATGGTTACAAAGACTCCTTATGTCTCCTCGGACAATAATGAATTACAAATGTCCTTCTCCCACGTACAACAAGCTCAAATTCAAGCTCCCAATGTACAGAGATGAACCAATCACTATCAAACTCTCCAAAAGAATTTATCTCACTCTTATCTAGCCTCAATTCACTACCAATTTTATTCCTCCCAAACTCACAACATACCCCCCTTTTATATACACATATTTTACCAAATATGGTGGAAAACCATTTGATTTTACAAATCACTCATATCTCCCAATTTTAACACAACCTTTTAAAATTATACTCAACCCTTAAAATTATTGGCTCTTATAATTTTGAGCCTTACAAAATAATTTATTTTGGGTTGGTATAAATTTATTAATACCTGGGTTAGTTTGAATTTTTTTATGCTTGCAAATGGGGGAGGGCTCAGGTTTGGTCGGAGCTCTAAACTCACGGTTTATCATATAACAAACACCAAAAATTGCCGACATGTATCCCGAAATACTTGCATGGTATAGCGGTAGGGAGTGGTGCCCCGTAACTATGGGGTCATCAATTCAAACCTCCGACCCTCCATAATATTTTATAGGGCGTTTAACAGTATTTAAATAGAAGTAGCATGAAAACATATCCGAAGAATCTGCATAGCCTAGTGGTGGAGAGTGAAAATAGGAGAGGAGAGGTTAGGGATTCGAATCCCCCTACCCATATTTTGTTAAACTAAATCAAATCTCTTCCATAACTGTTGCAGCATTAACCATTTTTGGTGGAAAAACTTATCCACCCGAATCAATCCTCCCCACTAGAGAACTTTTGGACCTCCAAAAGTTGCATTTATTCAGAAATTAAGTGAGGGCATGGCCTCCCTGTTAGCTCTGATGCCAATTGTTAGCTTTGATGCCAATTGTTAATAAGATGAGAGGGGGGGTGAATCATACAAACTTAATCTTCAATATATTCAATAGATTCAACCTCAGTAGCTTTAATAGATATATGTAACCAAAATTGTAAAACATGCAAACTTAAGAACACATAATCATAACAACACTCATAACACCAGATTTAACGTGGAAACCCAAATAGGGAAAAACCACTGTGGGATTTCGGACCCACTAAGAAATATACACTTCTAGAGTATGCTCGGTGAAAAGAAAATCATGTTAAAGATTACAAACACATTGCTAGATGTGACCCGGTTAAGGGATTTCCTTCAGATCTGTTAGGATCTTCACCTTGTTAGAGGTGACCTTGTTAAAGGGTTTCAAACACTCAATCAGAATGTCACCTTGCTAGAGGATTTACAAATAAGACTGTTAAGTCCACTCAGTTAAGAGATTTTCTATCACTTACAAATAAATAACAGTAATGAGTATGTCTGCAACTTTGCATCTAAAATGCTAAAGCAGATTCTTATTTGCTCAATACAATCTAGTCATAGGACTTATCTTGTCTCTCTGCTGGGCTCCTTACTCTGTTATTCAAATAGGTCTTCAAGCTTCTGTGCTCGGTAATCACTATGTAGCATCCCTGTGCTTACACTTGCTCGCATACATTGTTTATCAATAGTTCCTTATTTATAAACAATTTGCTAACCGCTTAATCTCTTTGATCACATTTCCCATGATCAATCATAGCCATCAGATCTTCAATCTTGACCAGGTTCAATGTATCATTCGATCTGAAAATGTTTTACCTCACCTTGGAACTTGCATACATTTCTTGGAACTTGTGCTAGGGTATTGCGGTTCAATCTGAGCTGTAGATCTTCCTGCCGATCTTCCATTGCCATAGATCTTTAACAAACTTCATACACGTTGTATCAATCATTTAATCATAACCAGCTCATCAACTTCCATCATTAAATAACGCATGTATTCATCCAATGCATTTTGTTATTACTCGGTTGCAACTCGGTAAATACTAAACTTCACTCGGTAGACATTCTACCTTCATTAACCGATAGCGATAACCTTATGGTTTACCGATTAGGTTCCTTGCTCGGTAACATAGTATAGTATTAACCTTACAAACAATAGCATATGTAGGATATCAGAACAATCTAAACAACATGATCTCATCATTGTTTAACTTGGTAATAATTGCCCATTGAATAACTTATTCCTCCCCTTATTCATCACATTCTTTCTGTGTCTTTTGTCAACATCTTAATTCTCTTCAAAACATACTTCTTAAGATATGGCAACATCATACTAAATCAGAAAATCAATTTCTTGACATCAATGACAAAATAATATTGTGAAGACAGTAAACATCCTTAATTAGTTATATCCATAATTATCAACAACCTTCTCAATGTCCTAATTGAAATGCCAACAATCTCTTATTGTCTGTTAAAATGCCAAAAATATCTTATTGTTTGTTATAATGCCAACACTCCCCATTTGTCTTGTATCATTTGTCCATCTATACACCTGGCTCAGTATCACAATCAAGACTGCAACAGTGTTGTTGAACATGTAGATCATTGTATCACTTCCATAAGCATCTACATCAACTGCTCCAGCTACTAACCAATAACTATTGATTACTATCAAGCTGAATAACAATGCAGATACAAAAGTGAATGAATCAACAACATGTTTGTCTTTTACAACAGGATCATTTTTTACCAAGGGAACCTCCAAACTCCCAACCATAAGCTGAGGACTTGGATCATCAATGCTTTCATTTGTTGTCTCCTCACGCTGTATCGTTGGCGTATCCTATGACATCTGATCTTGATTGGCCTTGATTGCTTCAAGTTCATGCCTAGGATCACCTAATCTGACATACATAAGAGACGAATCTTTACTTGCATTAATCACCCTCTTCAACTACCCTATGTTTGCAAAAGACTCATTAGTCTTAACCTTGTGAGAGTGTACAATATACTTGATGCCATTTTTGAACAAATGATACTGATTGATCGGAGCTCTTATTTATAGTTGGTCATAACATCTTAGCCTACAAGTGGTTCATTGGCATTAACCATTTTTGGTGGAAAAACTTATCCACCCGGATCAAGAGATCGACAATATTTACTGTTTGATCGGAGCTCTTATATATAGTTGGTCATAACATCTTAGCCTACAAGTGGTTCATTGGCGGCAGTGTCTTGATGAAATCTATTTACAACACAATCTCTTGGTTAGATTGACAACTCCATGTATTTTGATATGGATGGCTCTTAGCATCATCTCCTATCCATTACTGTTTTGGCTATCATTGGTGTTTCTTGACTTTCATTAACTCTCATTTTATTGTGATCGTTCTATCTATTGAGTGGTGGTCTTATTCCTCCAACGACTGTAATTTCTCATGTTAGGGCCCCCAACGCCTTGTGTTTTTTGGCCACAAATGATTCTCAGTCTCGTGTTTTGTCACTCCTCTCATGCGCAATATGATTGGTGGCCTCTAACTTCTATTCCAAATCTACCCATATTTCTTGCTTGCACAACAGTTAGCCAATGGTTATTCGGGTGCGTGGATTTTTGGGCTGTATATTGCCCTTCAAACGGCAAGTTACGAAAAAATTGGTTGCATCATTTTTATTGCTACATTCTTCATTGTTTCTAGCAAATTGATTACATCTGTAAGTGAATTGGCAGTATTTCCATCTCTATTGGGTATACCATATTTCTAAAGGGAGTTGTGTATTGTGTTTTGGATAGAGGCAAACATCTTTGTGTCTCGTAGGCCTTGCGTATGGTTACTACGCAATAGTTGTTCACTTGGCTCACAAAATTTGTTTCTTTGACCAACCTTTTTCAATCATTGCTGAAAAATTTCATACCTTTGGCCAATGCATGTTGCGCTAGGGCATTTTTTCTAGTCGATGGTTTATTGGACCAATTTGTGGCAGAGGCACTTTACGGTTTTGGTAGTGATGGTTCAACATTCATTTGAGTTCGCGTGGAGCCTTTCACCCAGCGCATTGTTTTGCTTGGGTGATTTGATTTATCAACCTCTTTCATATACTTTGCAAGCCTAATTCTCTTTATACTCAGTAGTTCGGGCCAGTTTGATCGTTGCATTGTATTGCATCGGGCTTCATTGATTGATCGAGGTAGATGTGCAGGTATCTTTCTTTAGTGTCCTAAGTGTTCATTGTTTGAGCATGACATCAGCACCCCTTTTTTTGTAATTTTAGACCCCCTTCTCATTTGAGTTTTTTATTTCATAGTCTGACTTCTTTGAAAGCTCGTAACGTGATCATTTTGAGGTCTTTTTGAGCAAATTTTTCTTCATTAGGGATAATTTTTCATTCTTTCTATAGTAGTATGGTTGGTTTCTGATTTTGGTGGAAACATTTTCATAATTTTTCAGTTTTTAACAATTCTATTTATTCAATCCTTGTTTCTACAACTTTCAAGGTTCCGTTCAAGTTCATAAGGCCCCCTTTTTAGGTGTCGTTTTTTTGAAAGTGCATGTTTTTAGGCCATTTTAATATTTATTCTATCAATTTACATTGATTGTGCGTAGAAATTTTAATTTCAGCATATGGTCATTTTTGGCCCATTTTGGCACTTGTAATGCTTAGATCTTAATTTGGTCTATTGCATTAGTCATTTGAGTTTACTATAGCCTAATTGAGGTAGTTGTAAACATTGAAATCAAAATTTCACCTTGCCTTGTTTTGCAAGTGACCATTGTACACACACTAAGTATAAAGTGTCAAATCAATTTTTTTTTTTTTTTTTTTTTGGGGGGGGGGGGTGGATTATTTGATTCAGTGAATTTTGGGGGGTGTCTTGTGTGATCAAACCTCTCTCTATCTTGTGCTCTTTCATTTTGTTGTTATGGGTTCTCCTAAGTTTCATCTTTTAATTCCACATAACTATGCTTCTTGGAAGATTGATGCTTGGAGTAAGTTGATGGAAAAAATGATTCTCATTATATTGATGGAACTGTTGTAGCACCACCTAATCCTAAAATTGATTCTAATGCTCAAATGGAGTGGATCGCTAAAAACACTATGGCTCTTGGAACTTTGAGGAAATATGTATGAAATGATATCATATTTCACATTGAAATGTGCAAAACAATTAAAGATGTTTGAGACATCTTTGGTAAATTGTGTGGCCAAGTTGATGAGATTAGGGGCTATTAGCTTGATAATTATATCACAACATTGGATCCCAATAATTTTGATACAATCCAAGACTATGTCACTAAAAAAATGAGCTAAGAGAACATCTCAAGGATTGTGGCATTGACAAGAAGGATGCACAGTTGATCTACAAGTTATTGGGAAAGCTTCCATCAGAATATGCAGCATTAATTTCTAGCTTCCACACCTATCGCTTGACAATGGGTAGTTCTTTAACTATACCATCATTTGATGTATTCACGAAAATGTTGATGTTAGAGCAATAAAACTTGATAAGCATGGGGATTCTCAAGTCCTCAAAGTCCAAAGCTTTGGTGGTAAATTGAAAGAATCAAGGAAAGGGTTCCAACAAGAAACAGAAGCAGTGCAAGCCAAAGACAAAACATGATAAATCACAATCATCCTCTCTGCAACAAGGCAAATCTTCATCTTCTTCTAAGAAGGGAAATTCAACTAAGAAGGAGAAGCCAACTTGTTCATATTGCAAGAGAGTTGGTCATGATGAGCATCGCTGGCACACTAAGCAAATTGATGAGTTGACAAACATCATCAAGAAGAACATCAATTTTCCATCCACTTACAACAAGAAGGATTTATCTCCATCCACTTCCTCACAGTCAAAAGGAAATGGGCAAGTTCTTTGTGCTACTACAAGTCATGATTTAGGGAGATGGATTCTATATTTAGGAGCTTATCATTGTATGGAATCTTCTCAGTCTATGTTCTATTCATTTGAGCCTTGCAACATGCCACCAATTTTGATGTGGAATCATACATATATGAATGTAATTGGAAAGGGATCTATTGATATTTGGGATGACACCTTGAATGGTGTGTTGTGCATTCCTCACTTGACAAATAATCTTCTTTCCATCTATCAAATCACTCATGGTGCACAACAGGGAAGACTGTGGAGTTCACACCTGATTTAGTTATCATTAAAGACTTGGAGGGTAGAGCTATCATTTCTATTGGGGTGGTGGATCATGAATCTTGGTCGTAATCCTTTTCAAACTTTGTTCCTATCGATTAGTTTGATTCTTTAAATGATGATCACACTTCTTTTATGGATTTCAATATCAAGAACTTTGGTTACTTCAACTTGGATATTCTCACATGTGATCCAATTCTTGAGTCTTGCATTTCATCTCCTCTTGTTGATATCACGTCTACTATTGCACCTAATGATCCACTTATGTTGCTATAGTTTTGGCTTCTTATGATTTAATCCAATAGGATTACCTTATCTTCCAGATACAGTTCCTTGAGATGACTACTTGACAAACATTATAACTTTGTCTATGGATTCCTACATTGCGAATTCGGGAGACATCATTGATGATATTCATCTTCTCTTTGATGAAGATGGTCCTTCTTCAGTTGTTGTGAGAGAGCACTCTAATCCTCTTGTTCATTTTCTACATGATCATTCTTTTGAGTTTCATGTGATTGTGGATACTTATGTACAACATTTGGAGGTCTCTTTATCTTTAGAGGAGACACTTGAGTCTTTGGCTCATGTTGTACATTCATCTACATTAGATCATGGATTATCTTTCTTAGCAGTGTGGCCTACTGCACCTAACTTGGAAGGGGAAACTTTCAATATCGACATAGAGACACTTGAGAAGCTTTCAAAGACTCCATATGTCTTGAGTTTTCTTCCTACATCTTCCTTTCAGGATTGGGGAGACTTCATACATACACCTTTGGTCTTGTTTCTTCCTAAGGGGAGGAATGTTCTTCGATGATCATGGAGTAGTTTCTTCATTCAGTTCCAAGCTTCTACCATTGGTGGACATTTTACATTGAGGGGTGGCTACTTGGTCTCTCTTCTTCTCTCTTAGGGGGGGGACTTTTTCCTCACATGGGGTTTTGTCCTTCTCATTCTTTTTTGAGAGTTCCTTTGTATTTTCATATCTCTTTTTGGGGGAGTTTTTTCCCATGGGGTTTTCTACCTTTCTTTGTTTGATATAGATTGTATTGCATTTGTTCATGGGTACCTAACATGGTGTAGTTGTCGAGACACAGCTTGCATTGTTTTTTATTAGGGGAAAACAGATTTTGAAGGGCCCCTAAAACCCCTTACATCATTAGATCAAAAGATGGGCATTAGTGAACACCAAAAAAGCAAAAGACAGTAGACAAAGAAAAGACAGCTGGCCAAAAAACAAAAAGCCAGCAACAGAAAGACACAACACACAGAAACTAAACACCAAACAACAGAAAAAGAAGAGAAGAAAAGCCAAGCCTGGGTAAAGTTCTTTAGCAACTCGGCAACTTCCAGCTTCAGTTGCTCCATGGTCTAAGCAGTCCTCTTGATATCATCAATGTCCCTGCTTTGGTTTTTCTTCTTTCTGGTGCTTGCGCATGTTCTTTTTCCAGGACCTACCTCCTTATCTTCAGGGGTGCTATCCTTCTCCTCAATAGTGTCCCTGAAGGCCTTTTCCCCTTGGACAAGTTCGAGCTTGCTGATAAGGACCTTGATACTGTCAGACACGGCCTTTAAAATCTTATGACTCTGTTGACAATTAGACAGGACAATTTTAGGTGTTCTACTGCGTCTATGACCTTCGTAATCGCGTTTGTGTTCGGCACTATTTTATCTTATTTTGTAGATTGCAGGGTTGCGTCTATGTTTTCAAACTGCGTCTGTGCACCTTTCAGTCGCATCTGTGTTCAGGAGTTGTGTCTGTGTTATCTAGGCGCGTCTACGAAGGATTTAGGCACGTTTCTCCATTAGGTTTAATAGTGTCTGTGTTTCAGATCTTGCATTTTTCAGTTTTCGATCCAAGTTTTGAGGCTTTATTTCATCATTTGGATTTCAGATCTGGTTTATTTTGGTATAACGCCTTGTGATCTAGCTAACAAATTGGTGCAGCTTGTCCTTAAAGCGAATTGCATTGTTGAAGGCCCCTTTTTCACAAAGTCTTTTGGATCTAAAAGTTACCTAACTTGTGTGCTTGTGTGCTTGCAGGAGGGGTATTATTGCAAAACTACTAACAAAACTTTGTTGCATAATTTTGGCGAGGGTTTTTTATCTTTATTGTATGCCTTGTTTTCATAGATTACGAAACACTTCAATTGGTGCACTAAAATATTAACTAGTGTCTTTTGTGTCTTGAGAAATAGGCTTTTTTTGTTTAATCTCTAGAGGCCTGTCTCCCCGTGTGGTCATTAGGACTACTAGTGAGGAGAGATCGACCCAAGTGGTAGCGAGGAAAACCCACCTCTTCCGAACCACTATAAATAACTATATCCATAGTGAAATCCATGGGTAACATGTGTTGATTAGTTCATAGGGTCACTATGTCTCCCCATAAACCCGTTTGATCAAATTTATTTGATAAGTTGTAGGGCGTAACCCCTACCAGCTGGGAGCCTTCTGTATTTACAAAGCTGAAAGTGTCACATGTATGGCCACACGAGTGGATGCCCTCACTAGCACCTTTTTTTTTAGAAAGCCAAAATCCTTCTAGTTGTTGGGACAGGAGGTCGGACCTTTGGAGCGGCCCACACACATACGGTTCTTAGTAGAGATACAAAGTTCACCACTGGGAGTTTTCATGGGGACTGGTGCTTGGCTATCTCGAAGAAGTGAGTATCGAGGGTGGAGCCAGTGGGGTCAAGCATCTAAGTATTTGTTCTTAATAGCGTAGCCTCGGGGGAAACCCCATGTGGGATCAACAACTATTGTCCTGGCCAGCCATAAGAATTGTGCTTGTCTTCTTTTGAACATTCAAACATTCTAGATCAAATATCAAAATATTGTGTCTATTGTGTCTTCAAGTGTATGCAAAACATTTTTACATCAAACAACACACTTTCTTTTGAGTCATTTTGAGTCTAAACACTTGCAAACATTGAGTCATCATCAACATTATGTCCTCTTGTCATGAAAAACAATCAAAAATTCAGATTTGGTCACAACAACAACTTCACAAATTGGAAAAATTGCACTCATATTTTAGAAACTGCGTCTATGAAGTATACAGGCACGTCTGTGTTCAGAATTGGAAAAAGTTACAGTCCAGCAAAACAAGAGCAGATAGTTTCAGACTTATTGAGCTTCCTAAGATACTTCTCCAGATTTTCATCTAGCATTCAACCTATATTTGGGTCTCACAAAGTTCATCATTACTTTACACCTTGCATCACATTCACATTTGTCTAAACTTGAGTCAAAAGGTCACTTGTTTGTCCTGAGTATGTGCAGGATCATGGTGTGCCAAAACAGACCCTTAAGTGGTAATGAAATTTCAGAAAATCAGAGTTATGCAACTTGACATGAAAATTTGAATAAGTTGTGAACATTATTTTTTAAATATGTAAGAAGTGAATATATAGAAAATTGAATGTAGTTTCTAAGTTACTAGTTGTTTTTTGGAAAAAAAAATCCTATTTGATGAAAATTTCAAATTTTAATGCAGTGGTACTAAAATTTCAGGAAAAAAAAAGAAGTAGACGTATGTTTGACCACCCTAATCACAATCAAATCATAATTATTTTTTATAATATTTATAGTATAAGTATTAGACTTAGGTCTGAATGTTACACATATGTTTTTTTTTTTGATAAAGTAAATAATTATTTATGAATTTTTTACTACAGCTTTTCAGAAATTTAGAAACTCCTAGGTTTGACCACCTTAACTTGGTCAAAACCTTATGAAATTTAATTTTTTTTAATTTTTCCCTATAGTAGATGAAGCATAGGATGTGATGCATGTTTTAGATTCAAAAAATGTTATACCGTTTGAAAGTTATGAGTGTTTTTCAATCTATATATCAATCAGGACTATTGTCGGAATTTAATTAGAAAATTAATAATAATTATTTATTAAAGTCGAAATAAGACAAGCCTTATATTGTTGGAAATCTGAGAATGTCCTTAAAAAACCCTTTTCATTCTATCAATTTTGGCTACAAAAAAAGTCATCAGCCACCAGTGTAAAGTCTGGAAAATCAAGAAATACTGAAAAACTCATTTTTTCAGTTGACTTTCCAGGCTTGTCACTTCCAAGCCAAATCCCAAAGCATTCCTGAGACAAAATTTGAAATTTGAAAAATTTACAACACAAATCGGATTACTTACTAAATTTGCACATAATTAATTTAATGTTTATTAATATATAATATTTTAATATATTAATTTATAAATAAATTAGTATACAATATTAGGGAGAGGGAGAAGGAGTGGGGGGAGAGAGAGAGAGAGAGAGAGAGAGAGAGAGGGGAGAGAGAGACATGGAGAGATTAGGGGAGAGGGAGAGAGAGAGATTAGGGGAGAGAGATGGGGGATATATATATATAGAGAGAGAGAGAGAGAGAGAGAGATTAGGGGAGAGAGAGAGATGGGGAGGGAGAGAGAGAGAGAGAGAGAGAGAGAGAGATTAGGGGAGAGAGAGAGAGATGGAGAGATTAGGGGAGAGGGATAGAGAGAGATTAGGGGAGAGAGAGAGAGAAGGAGAGGGAGAGAGAGATTAGGGGAGAGAGAGAGAGAGATTAGGGGGGAGAGAGATTAGGGGAGAGGGGGAGAGAGATTAAGACACCAAATTGTGTCTTTCTGGGTCATATGGTGTCCTATGACCCATTAGGATACAATATGACCCATAATGACCAAATATGGTGTCTTAAGGGGTCATATGGTGTCCTAAGGGGTCGTAGGACACCATATGACCCCTATGGACACCATAGGACCCCTTATGACACCATATGGTGTCGTTAGGGGTCATATGGTATCCTAAGGGGTCGTAAGACATAATATGACCCCTTAGGACACCATAGGACCCATAATGACCCAATATGGTGTCATAACGGGTTGTATGGTGTCCTAAGGGGTCATAAGGGTTCATAGGACACCATGTGACCCCTAAGGACAACATACAACCCCTTATGACACCATATAGTGTCGTTAGGGGTCATATGGTGTTCATAGGGGTCATATGGTGTCCCAGGACATGATATGACCACTTAAGACACCAAATTGTATTTTTATGGACCATATGGTGTCCTAAGGGGTCATAGGACACAATATGACCCCTTAGGACACGATAGGACCCAAAGCGACCCAATATCATGTCATAAGGGGTCATATTGTGTGCTAAGGGGTCATATGATGTCTGAAAGGGGTCATATGACACAATATGACCCATTAAGACACAATATGACTCATAACAACCAAATATGGTATCTTAAGGGGTCATATGGTGTCCTAAGGGGTCGTAGGACACCATATGACCCTTATGGACACCATAGTACCCCTTATGACACCATATGGTGTCGTTAGGGGTCATATGGTGTCCTAAGGGGTCGTAGGACATAATATGATCCCTTAGGACACCATAGGACCCAAAGCGACCCAATATGGTGTCATAAGGGGTCATATTGTGTCCTACGGGGTCATAAGGGTTCATGGGACACCATATGACCATTAAGGAAAACATACAACCCCTTATGAGACCATATGGTGCCGTTAAGTGTCATATAGTCTCCATAGGGGTCATATGGTGTCCTAGGACACCATATGACACCTTAAGACACCAAATTGTGTCGTTATGGGTCATATGGTGTCCTAAAGAGTTGTAGGACACAATATGACCCTTTAGGACATCATAGGACCCAGAGAAACTCAATATGGTGTCATAAGGGGTCATATTGTGTCCTAAGGGGTCATATGATGTCTTAAAGGGGTCATATGACACAATATGACCCATTAGGACACAATATGACCCTTAACGACCAAATATGGTGTCTTAAGGGGTCATATGGTGTCTTAAGGGGTTGTAGGACACCATATGACCGCTATGGACAACATAGGACCCCTTATGACACCAAATTCTGTCGTTATGGGTCATATGGTGTTCTAAGGGGTCGTAGGACACAATATGACCCCTTAGGACACCATAGGACCCATAACAGACCCAATATGGTGTCATAAGGGGACATATTGTGTCCTAAGGGGTCATAAGGGTTCATGGGACACCATATGACCCCTAAGGAAAACATACGACCCCTTATGACACCATATGGTGTCGTTAGGGGTCATATGGTGTCCATAGGGGTAATATGGTGTCCTAGGACACCATATGACCACTTAAGACACCAAATTGTGTCGTTATGGGTCATATAGTGTCCTAAGGGGTCGTAGGACACAATATGACCCCTTACAACACCATAGGACCTAAAGCGACCCAATATGGTGTCATAAGGGGTCATATTGTGTCCTAAGGGGTCATATAATGTCTTAAAGGGGTCATATGACATAATATGACCCATCAGGACACAATATGACCCATAACGACCAAATATGGTGTCTTAAGGGGTCATATGGTGCCCTAAGGTGTTGTAGGACACCATATGATCGCTATGGACACCATAGGACCCCTTATGACACCAAATTGTGTCCTTATGGGATATATGGTGTCCTAAGGGGTCGTATGACACAATATGACCCCTTAGGACACCATAAGACCCAAAGCGACCCAATATGGTGTCATAAGGGTTCATGGGACACCATATGACCCCTAAGGACAACATACGACCCCTTATGACACCATATGGTGTCATTAAGGGTCATATGGTGTCCATAAGAGTCATATGGTGTCCTAGGACACCATATGACCCCTTCAGACACCAAATTGTGTTGTTATGGGTCATATGGTGTTCTAAGGGTTTGTAGGACACAATATGACCCCTTAGGACACCATAGGACCCAAAGTGACTCAATATGGTGTCATAATGGGTCATATTGTGTCTTAAGGGGTCATATAATGTCTTAAAGGGGTCATATGACCCATTAGAACACAATATGACCCATAATGATCAAATATGGTGTCTTAAGGGGTCATATGGTGTCCTAAGGGTTCATAAGACACCATATGAATGCTATGGACATCATAAGACCCCTTATGACACCAAATTGTGTCGTTATGGGTCATATGGTGTCCTAAGGGGTCATAGGACACAATATGACACCTTAGGACACCATAGGACCCAAAGTGACCCACTATGGTGTTATAAGGGGTCATATTGTGTCCTAAGGGGTCATAAGGGTTCATGGGACACCATATGACACCTAAAAACAACATACGACCCCTTATGACACCATATGGTGTCGTTAGGGGTCATATAGTGTCCATAGGGGTCATATGGTGTCCTAGGATACCATAGGACCCCTTAAGACACCAAATTGTGTTGTTATGGGTCACATGGTATCGTAAGGGGTCGTAGGACACAATATGACCCCTTAGGACACCATAGGACCCAAAGCGACCCAATATGGTGTCATAAGGGGTCATGTTGTGTCCTAAGGGGTCATATTATGTCTTAAAGGGGTCATATGACACAATATGATCCATTAGGGCACAATACGACCCATAACGACCATATATGGTGTTTCTCAGGGTCATATGGTGTTGTAAGGGGTTGTAGGACATAATATGACCCCTTAGGACACCATAGGACCCAAAGTGACCCAATATGGTGTCATAAGGGGTCATATGACATAATTTGACCCATAATGACCAAATATGGTGTCTTAAGGGGTCATATGGTGTCCTAAGGGTTCCCAGGACACCATAGGACCCCTTATGACACCATATGGTGTCATATGGTGTCTCTCTCCCCTAATATCTCTCTCCCTCTCCTCTCTCTCCCTCTCTCTCTCTCCCCTAATCTCTCTCTCCCCCTCCCTCGATGTCTCTCTCTCTCTCTCTATCCCTCTCCCTCTCCCCTAATCTCTCTCTCTCTCTCTCTCTCTCTCTCTCTCTCTCTCTCTCTCTCTCTCTCCCTCTCCTCCTCTCTCTCTCTCTCCCTCTCCCTCTCCCCTAATCTCTCTCTCTCTCTCTCTCTCTCTCTCTCTCTCTCTCTCTCTCTCTCTAAAATATGACTATTAAAATCGGATATCATATTTTATCAGATATCTGATTTCTGCCATTGCCATTAATGTGGTAACAATTAAAAAAAAGGTGCCAACGGGAAAAAAATTTGGGACCACAAATTTATACATTAAAATCGATTATCCAATTTTTGTAAATAAAAAAGAGCCTTTTGGACCATTTTGTGGATTCCAATGGCCCATAGTCTGCATATTTTGTTTTATGTCGATGATCACGGGTTTTAAGACAAGTTGAGACAAATTTGTGCTTTTAGGAGATTCTTAAAGTCAAATCTTACATTGTCAATCATTTAGGAGCATCTGTGTGGAGGTAAATGAGTAGTAGTAGTCGTCGGAAGTCTAAACGTAAAAGAAAACTTTCAAATGACCAAATTTAAGTGTATAGAGAAAAAGATAGAGAATGTCATGGGAGGAGAAGACAAGGTATGTTAAATATTGCTAATGTTACTTCAAGTGAAGAGGAAATTGAATTTGAAAATGTGTCACAAGTTATTGAAAATGAAAATGTAGATTTTGAAAGTGAAAATTTTGAAAATGTTGAAAATATTGAAAGTGATAATGAAAATGCTCAACATGTGGAAAATTTTGACATAGGAGGTGAAAATGTGGAAAACTTTGACATTGAAGGTGGAATTACTCAACCAAGTGAACCATATGTAACACCTAATTACTTTAGAAATGAAGACCCTCTCATGGATGAAAGAAAAATTCCAAATCCACGACCTTCAAGAACCCCAAAATGGTTATTTGAAATTGATGAGAACACTATTGCGAATCTTGAAGGCAAGAGGTCAACAAGAACCATTCGGTTGTGGGCTACACAACTTTTCAACCAAAATTTTAGCAATAAGACATTGACCAAGCAATGCCAACTCTTTGTTCAATTGCTAAGGATGATAAAGATGAGACCATTGCTAAACAAACTGAAGATTCATATGAACAAGGAGATGGAGAGAAATTCTATTATTGCAAAAAATCTATTTGACGCTTGTGAGAGTTGAGAAATACAACCCCACAGGAGCCTAAAGTTTTTCTGCAAGCTGAATAATATGTTACAAGGAGAAGTAAGGAAGCAAAATAATCTGAAGAACCAAAAACACAAGAAAATATGCTCAAACGATGAGAGCTCAATATTCACCAAAATGTGTAATGAGATAATGATATAAAGAAAAGAAAATTAACCTTTAATAGGTCAAGAAACCCTAAAAGGGAAAACCCTAGGCTTGCACATAATAATTAATAAAAGAATTAATTATTATGCACCTAATGTTCTGATTAATAGGAAAAACAGGTTTAAAGGACCTGAAACCTTTAACAAAGGAGTTTAAAAAGGATCATCAAAGAGAATCCAGACCAAGAATGAACAACTAACAAAATGACTAGCAATAAAGCTAGTAAATAGAAAGGACAGTAGAGAAAAGAAACAACAAAATGAAGAAACCAGAGAAAACATTGCACAATTATAAGGCCTTCAGGAGGTCCTCCGCCTTAATCATTAGCTGGTCGTAATTGGCTAGAGCAGCTTTAAGTTCATCCAAGTCCTTATTTGGCTTCTTCTCCTTCTTTTTACGTTTGGTTCTTGTTCTAGGTCCTTGAAAATCTCCTATTCCTTCAATGTCAGGGTCAATTTCTAGGGTATCCTTCTCCTCCTCCAAATTGCTGATGAGGGTTTTGGTTTTTCTAGTAGAGGCCTTCAAAATGTTTAAGCTTTTCTCTGTGATAATTTTAAGCCATTCCTCAATTTTGCTGACTTTATTGATAGTTTCCGCCATTGTTTGATCCATAGCATTGGCATTTGCTTTCCTCTCAATAAGGTCTTTCTGAATTTGCTCAAATCTGGGGTTTAAGGAGTATCTCATATTTTCAGCTCTAGCAATAGTTTTGGTCAAATCCTCCACATAATCTATTGTTGACTTTCCTTCGCCAATGCTGATAGTTTCCAGAATCTGGATTTTGCTGATAGTTTCCAGAATCTAGATTCTACTGATAGTTTCCAGAATCTGGATTTTGCTGATAGTTTCTAGAATCTGGATATTGGTACTGACAATATTAGAATAGCTCGAAGCACTCCATTTAATCTGTTTCATTATTATTTTGTCCATTAGTGATCTTTGGGGTGCTATTGTATCGATCCTTAAAAATGATTAATCTGACATCCTCTTGGAGGCCCTGTTCTCCCTTCCAAGTAATCATTTCATCTTGATTGACCGCCACATTGGCTGCCCAGTCAGCAGAACCATTAGCTTCACGGTAAATATGAGATATGAAACTTTTCTCAAAAATGTTAATGAGGTCTCTAGCAGCCTTTACACTATTATTGATAGACCATGAGGGCCTAGAGGTCCCCTTGAGGCATTTAATGATGTTATTAGAGTCCCCTTCAATCCATAGGTAGGGGCAATTCCATCTTTTAGCGAGGAGAATGCCTTGGAGAGCTGCCTTTGCTTCTGCCTTGTGGTTTGTTTGGCTTCCTATTGGAATAGCAATCATTTTCTTACATATACCTTTATCATCTCTAAGAATAGCTCCACATCCCATAGGGCCCGGATTACCTTTTGTAGCACCATCAAAATTGACTTTGAACCAACCATGAGGGGGAGTTTGCCACCTTGTTTCTAATCTTTTGTTTTGCTTGGGATCAAAACTGTCAGCATTCTTCAAACTCTACAAACTTAAAATGTGAGATTCCAAAGGGTTGGCAGAAAAGCAGGGGCCCCCAATGATCCCAATGTTCTCCAATATAGCCCATTTTATTTTCTGGAAAACAATTTCCTGAGTAAGAGAACTGTCCCTGAAAATACGATTGTTTCTTTCTTTCCATAACCCCCGCAGAATGTGAGGGAGTGAAAGCTACCACAAAGTTCTCAAAAAGGAGTTAGACCAATGATAATTCTAGGAGTAGAACAAATCACTGATAGTGTTAGGAAACACCCAATCAATGCAAAAACTCTTAAGAAATCTTTCCCAGATAGAAGCAAAATAGGAACAGTGGATGGCCAGATGATCCACAGACTCTTCCTCCTCAAGACACAGAGCACATCTATTAGGGAAAGCAAAACCTCTGCCCTTGAGATTATCTAAAGTCAAGATTTTATTTTGAAGAATAGTCCAATAGAAAAAATTGATTTTAGGGATCAGTCGCTTTATCCAAGCTTTAGACCAAAAAGGATTTTCAGAAGGGGTAGGGGAGAGAACACCATACATAGAAGAGACAGTAATATTACCTTTAGGTTCATATTTCCAAATGAGGGAATCTTCCTCTTTAGTCAACCAGACCGATGACAGATGATTTTTAAGCTTAATAAGGTTTGGGTGAATACTTTCAATGTTCTACCATTTATTACCTATCCAATACCCTTCAACTAAAGGACCAAATGTTCTAATACAGAAGGAGGCATAAGGGGCCCATTCTGGGATATCAATCAAAGATTTATCAAAAAGCCAAGGATCTTCCTAGAATTTAATTTTCCTGCCATTGCCTACTTTCCATATAACCCCTTTAGCAATGTTGTCTCTACACTTAGAGGCATGATTCCAGATATGGGACCCATTCATACTAATGTCAAAATTGATAAAAGAGGAAAGAGAAGAGGACAGAAGAGAATACTTACTTCTCCAGATTTTACACCATTCACTATCTGAGTGGAACATTCTCCAAACCTGTTTAGACAAGAGAGCTTCATTTAGGGTCCAGATTCTTCTCAGGCCCAGACCTCCTTTTCTTTTCGGTCTGCATACCTGATCCCAAGCCACAAGAGACATTCTTTTCTTTTCCTCAACCCCTGACCAGAGAAAATTTCTTTGAATTTTCTCAATTGCATCATCATACTTTACTGGAATTTTGAAAAGGCTAAGGGCATAGATAGGTATGCTTTGAAGAGAAGATTTTAGAAGTTGAAGCTTTCCAGCCTGACTTAAAAGGGCTCATTTCCATCCAGCTAGCTTTTTATGAAATTTGTCCACCAGAGAGCTCCAAAAAGAATCAGGAGGTGCAATGCCCAATGGGAGGCCAAGATAAGTGGCAAGAAGATCAGCAATCTGACATTCCAGAATTCTACTGATTCTATGTTGTCTTCTCTCTGGTGTATTGATGAAAAAAACTTCGCTTTTGACCCAATTAATGAGTTGACCAGATGCAGAGGCAAACTTACAAAGAGTGTCCTTCAGGGTTCTAGCTTCTGAGATACTTGATTCCCCCATGCCAATGGTATCGTCCACAAACTATTGGTGAGAACAAGTATGATCAGTTGAAGAAGGTTGAAGTCCCTTAAAAGATCCTTGCATCACCATGCTTTCCATATACCTACCAAAACATTCAGTCATAATAATGAAGAGGATAGGGGAAATGGGATCCCCTTGCCTCAATCCTCTAGACGCTTGGAAGAAGGGGGATGGTGATCCATTGACAAGAATAGCAAAAGAGGTTGAGGTAATAAGCTAACTAAAGAGGTCAACACATTTGGAGGAGAAACCAAAAGCCACAAGAACCTTCACAAGAAAAGACCAATCAACCCGGTCATAGGCCTTAGAGAGATCAAGCTTAGGGATGAGACCCTGTTTCTTGCCCCTTACAAGAGAATGAATATTCTCATGGACAGTAATAATGGAGTCAAGAATTTGTCTTCTTGGGACAAAACCATTTTGCTGATGATTAATCAAAGAGGGAAGGACAGTCAGGATTCTGGTAGTAAGAACCTTGGAGATAATCTTATAAAAAGAGTTACATAAGTTGATTGGTCTGAACTTGTCCATGGAGTCAGCACCTTGGATTTTGGGAATAAGTGCAATGAAAGTGCCATTAATTTCTTTCAGAAGTCTTCTAGCCCCAAAAAATTCCTTGACCCCATTGGAAACATCTTTCCCTACAATGTCCCAGAAATCTTGGAAGAAGAACATGGGGAAGCCATCTGGACCGGGAGCTTTATTACCATCAAAAGAAAAAACTGCATTTTTTATTTCCAGGTTCAAAGGTATGGAAGAAAGGGAGGCATTCATCTGCTCATCAATGAGGCAAGGAATATTATGAAGAAAGGAATATTGAGCATCAGCATCCAACTTGTGATCCCTCCTTAGAAGATCTGAGAAGTACCTTTTGGCCTCATTCCTTATCTCTTCCTCCTTAACCAGCTCCCCATTGTCCACTGCCAGTTTAGTAATCCTGTTTGCCGCTTTATGTTTGATAGTCGACATATGAAAGAATCTTGTATTTCTATCTCCTTCCTTTAGCCAAGTGCATCTTGATCTCTATTTCCAAAAAGTTTCCTCTTTAGCAATGATTTCATGGTATTTTTTAAGGGTCTCATTTTCTTTAGCAATAGACACAGTAGAGAAACCATCCTTCTGAATTTGGACCTGTATTTTCTTGAGGTCATCCTGGACTTTACCTTTGGCCTCAAAAATGTTCCCAAAGCTGGATTTATTCCAGAGTCTTATATTGTCCTTAACACTTTTGAGTTTCTTAACAACTTTGTACATAGCATTGCCCTCAACTTGGATATTCCACCAATTTTGAATATTACAAGTAATATCAGGGTGATGAATCCACATTTTTTCAAATCTAAAAGGAAAATGTCTTCTTTTGTTAATAGGATCAGCAATGAGAGTGATGGGAAAATGATTAGACCCAAACCAGATGTGAGCAAGCAAGGAGCAGAAATAATGTCTGAACTAGTCATCAAAAATAAGAGCCCTATCAAGGCGAACTTGGATAAGATCATTGCTAGTTCTCCTATTAGTCCATGTGTATTTGCATCCCTGTATCTCCACATCGTTGAGAGCCTGAGTATTTATGAAATCCATAAGAGCCAACCTACTTTCAAACTAAGAGGGGCTTCCACCAAATTTTTCCTCCTCTCTCAAAGGAGTATTAAAGTCTCCCATGACCAACCAACTAAGATTCTTGAAGCTATCCCTAGTTTCTATAAGTTTTTTCCAGAATGAGTTTCTAGCTTTCAAGGTGTTGGGTGCATATATGTTGGTGAGGACCCATGATGTTCCATCTTTTAAATTCTTAAATCTAATGCAAGAGAAAAAAATTTCTTGAATAAGAACATGTCCTTTGACACTATTGAGATTCCACATAGTAGCTATACCTCCTGAAGCACCTTCCGAACTTCCACCACTGATACTCCCATTTTTAAAAAACTTTAGAGTTTCAACTTTTTCTCTACTCATTTTGGTCTCTTGAATTAGAAAAACATCAGGTTTACTATCCCTTATCATATTCCTAATAATATCATGTTTATGAGGATTATTAAGTCCCCTAATATTCCAAGAGATAATCTTCATAGTTACTTACCGATTCCTAACTCCTTAAGAGTCTTCTGAGTCCCATCTGCAATGTTCTTACTGGCCTCCTTGTCTCTAACTTTGTGGTTAGAAGGTCGACCTGGAGAAGAGGAAATGTACCCAACATCAACTTGAGCAATTCTGTTGGATTTCCTTAGTTGAGAAGCTGAGGGAGTGGATCCTTTCTTGTTCCTATATTTTGGTATTTTCCAGTCAGCTTCTTTCTCAAGAACCGCTTCAGGATTATTGAGGAGTCTGGATATTTCATCTTCATTGCCCCATTTAGGGGTTATGGAATCATGTGATGCACTATTTACTATTTCTAAATTTTGATCTGAATCTGAAAGGTTCATACCCAGTATAGCACATTTTTGAGCTTCTTGCATTTCAGTATTATTCATAAGCGAGGAAGAGTCAGTCTTTTCTTCTTGGGAGCCAGTGATCTCCCCTTCCTCAGGTTGTTCCTCTTTATTTTGCATTTCTTTACCAGCAAAAGTGTCAGCAGTTACCACTTCGGCTGTATCTTTTGAGGATACAGTATGTTCTTTCAATTCCTCTATCCGGATCTGGTCTGTCATAAGGTTGTTAACTTTTGTTGAATCATTCCTCAATAGTTCTTGTATTGGAAGGTTGGAGACAGAATTTGAGGAGACCACTTCCTTATTTTCCCCCAAGGGTTCAAAATAGTTGTTGTCAACAAAGTCAGCTTCCTTATTTTTTGAGTTTTTAACTTGCCAAACCTTTTTTTCTGGAACCTTTTTACTTTCACCCAGGGGTTTAGTCTACTTGAGCTCTCCTTTAGGCTTGGTAGGACAAGATTTTGCCCAGTGACCTACTTTCTTGCAATGGAAGCAGGCAAAGGGGATAGATTCATATTCTATTTGTTGTTTCCATGTCCCCAACTTTGAAACTATATCTATCTGTTCCGTCATATTTGCATCATGAGCTATCCCTACACAAAACCTAGCATGAGTGAGTCTCCTTTTAGATGCTGTGACTGGGTCTATCAAGAGGAGTTCACCAAAGGAACTTGCTATTCCTAAGAAGATACTTTCTGCCCAATATTCAAAAGGCAAGCCTGGTAACTTTACCCAAACTGGAACTTGTGCCAAAAGAGAGTCATTCATATTCAGATTCGGATGCCATTTCTGAAGGACCAAGGCTATCCTTCCTACCATACAAGGACTACCACAAAGTATCCTTAATTTATCTTCTTCACACAAGAAAGTAAAAGAAAGGAGGCCTTTAGGCAATGCCGATATTTCAATGTTACCCTTTATAGCCCATTTCTGTTTGACGTAAACCCTAACAACTTCGATGTTTGGATGGGAACCCATAAATTTGCCTACCAAGGAGTTCAACATGCGGTTTATATTATGATCCAGAACCAGATCAGGGATAGAGATAGCAAACTTTCCACCAATTGGATCAGAAATATTCTTGACAAGAGGTAAAGAGGATTTACCAGATGGTTTTGTTCCAAAAAGGGATGACCATTTTCTAGATTCTTTTCCATTCTCCAAGGGCTCATCACGTGGGTTGGACCCCCCACTAGACCCCTCCCCCAAAAACCTAGAACCAGCTTTCTTCTCTGGCAGAGTACCACCAATCTGCGAAATGTCAACAGCCTTCGGAATATCCGGAGGCTTGTCCTTCTCTCCCATAGGACCAACAACTTCATTCTGGCCGCTCCCACCATTGGAACCAGAGTTCCCACCTTTCAGAGAATTTGAATTTTGAGTTCTCCTATTGCCACTTCCTATTCCTCCCAGCTCCATAGGTATTGTTGATATTATGCACCTAATGTTAGCTTAAGTGTAAAAAGAGATAATAGGGAACTTAAAGAATTAAACAAATATTGTTTAATTAATCAAGTAAAGACCCCATTAGTCTAACACCCCCCCTTAAGCTAGACTTAGAGAGAAGCTAAAACCTATAATAGCTACTGAAAGCAGGAAATATGGGTCCCGGCAACAAGGCCTGATCAGGTACCCAAATATAATGAAATCTCTATGAAACGAAGACAAAGGAGAAAACCCAGTGGGAAAAAACTCCTCTCTAAAAAGAGATAAAAGAACATGTTGAAAGAAGAAGAAGAAGAAGAAGAAGAAGAAGAAGAAGAAGAAGAAGGAAGGAAGGCCTCATCAAGATCCCCAAGGACAACTTCCTTCACCCCAAGCATAGAGCGCAACTGAAGATAACACAATGATGCAAAAGGTTTCATGAAGATGTCTTCAACCAGCTTGAAAGTGGGAATGTACTCCAGAATGAGAGCACCATCTTGAATCAACTGGCGGATGAAATGCATGTGAAGCTCAATGTGCTTCATCTGCTGATGCTCTATCGGGTTGCGGGAAATATGATTAGCACTCTGATTGTCGAACCAAAGAATAGTGGGACTATCAGGAGGAAAAATAAACTCAGTCATCAATTGTCGTAGCCATAAGATCTCCTGACTGGCGAGCACAATAGCACGTTACTCAGCCTCTGTAGATGATAATGCATGAGCAGTCTGCATCTTGCAAGGCCATGTGATAAGACCAGAGCCAACACAGAAAACAAAGCCAGAAGTAGACTTCTGATAAGTAACATCAAAAACCCAATCTGAGTCACTGTAGCCAACAATGTGAAGTTCCCCTGATGTGTAGTGAATGCCATGAGAACTAGAGCCCCGAATGTACCACAAAATACATTTGGCAGCTTGCCAATGACTCTCATGAGGATCATGGGAGAATCAAGAGACAAGGCCAACTGCAAAGGAAATATCAAAACGGGTGTGAGTCAGGCACAACAAACTACCAACCAACTGTCTGTAAAGTTTAGAATCTACTGAAGGAGTGAGACAAGTAGTAATCAAAACAACCCCTGACTGAAAAGGAGTGGGAGCAAGCTTGCAATCAAGCATGCCAAAGCGTCGAATCATGTCAAGAGCATACTTCTGCTAGTAAATGTAGATCCCATCAGAAGACTGAATCACCTGAAGACCAAGGAAATAATGCAGAAGACCAAGATCTATCATCTCAAACTGGTCCATCAAGGCATGCTAGGTATGTTGAATCATAGAGGATGAGCTACCTATGATGAGGAGATCATCAACATATAGCACAAGAATCAGAATCTCACCCTCAAGAAGTTGAATGTACACTGTGTGATCAGAATGACTGCGGGTGAACCTAGTGGAGAGCAAGAAAGAATCCATCTTCTCATACCAAGCTCGAGGGGCCTGTTTGAGACCATACAATGAATGCTGAATTCTGCAAACCAAAGAACTATCCTGCATAAATCCCTAAGGCTGCTTCATGTAGATTTCCTCTTGTAGGTCCCCATGCAAGAAGGCACTCTTCACATCCATCTGAAAAATGAGCCATCCCTGAGAAGCTGCAAGAGATAGTACACAGCGAATAGAGTTCATCTTGGCGACAGGGGCAAAAGTCTCAGAGTAATCAATACCCTCAACCTATGAGAAACCCTTCACAACAAGATGTACTTTGTACTTATCAATGGAACCATCAGCAACATACTTAGTGTGATACAACTAGCGGCACCTAACCATATTTTTGCCCTTAGGAAGAGGACAAAGATCCCAAGTATGATTCCTCATCAAAGAAGAATACTCCTCCTCCATAGCACAATTCCACTCAGGGTGTCTTGTAGCCTCTGAAAACTTCTAAGGATCATCTGAAATAGCATGACTCAAAAGACTAGAACCCACAGTATGAGAACGGGTGCGACGAGTATCTAAAGGATCACCAGCCATAGGACCTACCACCTCAACAATAAGGCAAGCCCAGTTGGGCATCTAAGGTGGAACAGGTAGAGGTGGGGATGGTTGATCATCAGCACCATCATCAAAATCATCCTCAAAAAAATCTGGAAGAGATACAATGGAAGGAGTAGGCAGAGGAGTAGACATTGGAGTCAGGTATCCACTATGGGAAGGTGCTCATCAAACTGAACATCTTGTCAAAATAGGACCTCTCTGGAATCAGGATCAAACAACCTGTACGCTTTAACATCCTCACAGTAGCCAACAAAAATGAGGGGTCCACTCTTCTATTCCATGGCTTTCCTCTGAGCATCAGGAATAAAAGCCCATGCCTCACTGCCAAACACCTAGAAAAAAGAAACATCAGGCTTGTCATGAGACCAAGCCTCCTCAGGAGTCATATGTTGAATCACCTTGTGAGGCATCCGATTCCGATTATAGTTGGCACAATTGACTACCTCAGCCCAAAAAGACAAATCCATGGACCTGGACTGAATCATACAATTTGCCATCTGTCGTAAAGTTCTATTCTTGCGCTCAGTGACACCATTCTACTAAGGGGTGTAGGGAACAGTAAACTGATGCTGCAAACCATGCTTAGTGCAAAAATCTCTAAAAGCCTGATTCACATACTCCCCCCTATTATCTGTATGTATCCGCCGAATAGAACAGCTAGATTGCTTCTCTACAAATGTCTTGAAGAATCGAAATGAATCAAAGACATTAGACTTGTACTTAAGAAAGTACACCCATGTACGTCTGGAGAAGTCATCAATAAAAGTGAGTACATACTTGGCCCCAGAAAAAGGAGTGGGAAATGAAATGAGATCACTATGAATCAACTCCAGGCGTGCCAATGCATGAGAGGCTCGTCCCTTCGGAAAGGGATCTCTGTGATGCTTTCCAAGCACACAACCATGACAAACACCATTAGTGTAGGAAATCTGTGGGAGCCCAAGAACAAGTGCTTGTGTACTCATCTGCTGAAGATATCTGTAATTGACATGGCCCAAGTGCTCATGCCAAAGCTAACTCGCTGAATTTGCATGTACTATAAGAGATGAACCTGTACCTGAAGGGGGTTCAAATTCATCAAATATGTAAAGACGAGATGCAGTATCAACACTCCCAGTAGCCACAACCAAATCAGGGTCATGAAGGTCCCGAATAACCACATCATGTGGTGAGAACTCAACTGTCTTACTAGATCCAAAGTGGAAAATCTGATAAATGGACAGGAGGTTTGTCGAGATGTCAGGGACAACCAGAACATCTTGTAGAGTACCCCCATCTAAAGAGATAGAACCTGAACCCAAGATTGAAAGTTGAACTGAGTCACCCACTACAATCTGTGAAATACCACAAGAGGCAAGAGAAGTAACCAACTATTGAGTGTGTGTCATATGGTGAGAAGCACCAGAATCTAGTATCCATGTGGACCCATAGGTTGAAGCTCAAGTAGTGAGAGCATGACCTTTCCCTGTGGAAGGAGAAGATTCCTGAGGTGAGGAGATGTGATGCTGCTTCATGGCTTCCTCTAAAGCCTCTAAACATTTCCAACACTTGGAAATGGGATGTCCTTCCTTGACACAAAAACTGCAAGTGTCTCTTGATTTCTTCTTAGTCTTGGATTAAGACTCACCAGACTGTGAAGATTTCCCTTGTTTTGGAGGAAATGGAGGTTTAGAATCAGACTTAGGAGGTGGCTTGGAGGAAGACTCACTACCGGTAGAATTCTTGGGCTTCAATTTCTGCTTTTGCTTCTCCTTAGAGGACTGAGCAACCAATGCTTTGTTCTTGGAGCTTGAGAGCTTATCCAGCTGAGAAAGATGAGACTGCTCACGAGACAAATGCTCATAGAAGACATCAAAGGTAGGCATGTTGAAACAAGCACCCAAGCCATCCATGGTGGAGTAGAAAGTAGAGGCAAAAAACTAAAAATGACCCTGAAGCTTTGAAAGAGTCAAGTGAATGCACTCTGTGTCTGTCTTGATCTTGCCACATCCCTAAAGAACAGATCTGGTAGTTTTGAACTTGTTCAAAAAATCCTCAATGGTGGGAAAAGAATCAAGTGACAAAGAAACCAACTCTACCTCAATCTGTAATGCCTGAATCTCATTAACCCTCCCAAAGAGAGAATCAAACTTCAACCACATAGCCTGAGGAGTAAGTAACTCATCAAGGTGAAATAGAAGGTTGTCAGAGACATGCAAAGAGAGCAAACCCATGGCCTCATCCATCTTGTTTTTGTGTTGAAGAAGCTCATAAGGATGTTGCAGTACAGGCTGAATCTCATCCAAACAAAACCACAACCCTCGTTCCCAGAGAATCCTCATGATGTGGCACTTCCAGGTGTGATAGTTGTGTGAAGTCAACAAATCAACTGAAGGATCTACCATGAAAACAAAACTCTGCACCTGCACCTGCTTGTTGGTTTTTTTTATTATGTGATATTTTATCATAGATAAAAGATGCAGAAGGGTTTGTTTGTTTTGATAGTTTTGGTGTTCTTGATTTCTGATATAAATGACAGAAAGCGAGAAAAACACCCCCCACAATAGATAAACCCAAACACTAGTACATATTGATGAGAAGGAAGTAGTGCATAAGCAAAAAAAATTCAAACTGATATCTCATGTACCTAATGAAAATTCTAAGAAAAAATATCACAAATCTGAATAGAGCATACTGAGAGTTTTCCAACGCCTGTTCATTTTTTAAAAATGGAGTCCATTTGCCCATTCTACAGCCCCAGAAGTGCAGAAAAGAGGCCCAACTTTGACTAAAAAAAAGTATAGTCAAACAACAGATTCAGAAAAAAATTCAATACCATGAGGTCCAGCTTGGAACTAGTTTTCTGACGCCTATTTGTTTTCCAAAAACCGACTCCAGATGCTCAATATATGACCAAAAAATGAACCCCCCCTTGAAAAGGCAAGAGGGTGGTGGTCCAGTGGAGGAGCCAAGTGGAGGTGGCGCACGAGCGGCGCTCTGGTGGTGCTCCAGCGGCACTGCGGTGGTGCTCTGGAGAGGAGCGGTGAAGTGGCAGGTGCTAGAGGAGGAGGTTGGGTGAAGCAGCGGTGGTGGGCTGGGTCAGGTGGTGGCGGAGGTGGCTAGGCGACGGCAGTAGCGGGTTGGGTCGAGCGTCGGCGGAGGGCCTGCAGAAGGTAGCGAGAGGCGGGAGTTCTGGAAAGGACCGGTAGGGGCCAAGCCGGCGGAGGCCAGGGCCAGCAGGGGCCGACGAGGGCTGGACTAACAAGTTTGGTCAGCCGTACGGTGGTCGGACTGTCAGGTTCGGAACCCTACACAAACAAACCAAAAAAAAAAAAAAATTGAAAACCTTTGCCTTTTTTTTGACTTTTTGATTTTTTTGATGATTTTTTTAAAAAATCAAAATTTTGGCCTGCATGTCGTAAAAAGGGGAAAAAAGAAAATAATTTTTTTTTCGATTTGCGTGCTAGGGTTGTACGACCTTGTTTCCAAGAAAAATTACCCCCAGATGCTCAGGAGTCAAAACTAGGCAAGTTTTATATGATTATAGGGTTTTTTGGGCCTTCTGAGCACGATGGTGAGGTCCGTTTAGGCCCAAAGTGCTCTAAAAAAGAGGCCAATCCCTAAGTACAAAAAAAACTTCCTGAAACCCCAGATCTGTTTCCAATGCAAAAAATTTCAAAACAAGAACAGATAGCTGCAAATCTGAAGCTCTGATACCATGTGAGAGTTGAGAAATATAACCCCACAGGAGCTTGAAGATCTTCTGCAAGCTGAATAATATGTTACAAGGAGAAGCAAAGAAGCAAAATAATCTGAAGAACAAAAACACAGGAAAATATGCTCAAAAGATGAGAGCTCAATATTCACCAAAATGTGTAATGTAATAATGATACAAAGAAAAGAAAATTAACCTCTAATAGGTCAAGAAACCTTAAAAGGGAATGATGAATACTAAGAGGGGGGGGGTGAATTAGTTTGCCAAAAATCTTTGCACTTAAACACTTTGCAAGACTGATAGTAAACCGGTAAAACAATTTAGCAAACAAACT
Source organism: Cryptomeria japonica (assembly GCF_030272615.1). NCBI lineage: Eukaryota > Viridiplantae > Streptophyta > Pinopsida > Cupressales > Cupressaceae > Cryptomeria > Cryptomeria japonica. The sequence continues at coordinate 659,232,045 of NC_081408.1, forward strand.
GGTTAACAAATATGCAAACCAAATAGCTAATAATGCATTCACCCACAGAAGCACAAAGACCATAACACAAGAGATTTTGGCGTGGAAACCCAAATGGGAAAAACCACGATGAGATGGAACTCACAAGTAACTATCTGCAGAATAGGAACCAGACTGGTTAAGGTCTTACAATGTTCTTTACCAGAACAGATCCTGTTAGGAATCTCAATCTCTGTTAGGAGATAAGTTTGATTAAAGACTACCTTGCTAGAGGATTTTAGATCCACAGATGTGAACCATCTTGTTAGAGGATTTACAAAAGGCTTTTGGGCCTACCCGGTTAAGGGCTACAGACTTGTCAAAGATGTGAGTAATCAACAAGTGTTTGATCTAGCTAGTTGCACAGACTACTTGGTTAGATCCTTGGTAGCTCGTTCCTAATGCACTCCAGCATTACTTCAGTCTTCTACACATTCATATTCTCTCCAACACCTCAATCACCTTAAACACTAGCAACAACATAAACTTTCGCTATATCCACATCAACAACCTAAAACCCTAGATATGATGTCCTTATAAAGGAATCTGATTTCATGTCAGTCCAATAGGATTACATTACAATTTCCTAGGTTCAATGAACCTGGACATACTTGGTACCACAACACAAAAAGCACCATTAATGTGTCGGCATTGTCAAACAATCGGTGGATGGTAACTCATCACAAAATGTCGGTTGGTAACTCATCACAGAGTATTACCCATTCATACAAAATGTCGGTTGTCGGTTTGACAAAAATGAAGACTGGTAAAAATGTGTTATGCCACTTTAATGCCTCGAACCACTTGGAGTCAACATGCTGCTTCAGACCAAGAAACACATTCTGCAAAACATCAATAGTCTAAAGACTATAATACAACATACCGGTTGGAACAAATACCAGTTGTTCTCTAACTCATAAATATAAAGAGGATCTCAATGCAAGTGTGTGTCCATCAACGACAATCACAACATAAACATCAAAAATGTCAATAATCTCCCCCTTTAGCATTGATGGCAACACTTAGGAAAATAAAAATTTTGACATCTAAGTGTTTTACAACAAAATCATGCCATTAGCAAAATTTCTCCCCCTAAGCATATACACTATCCCTTTAACAATACAATGTATAGCACTTTTGCATATAGAGCATAAACATTGAGATATTCAGAGCATATAATCAAAATTTTGATTACCAGATACTTCTCTAAATAGAATTCTTCTCCCCCTTTGCCAACAATGACAAAGTACAGCTAAACAACCCTATTTTCATTTGATATTAAAAATAATAAAAGTTTATGACAACATGGAATGATACTTGTCAAAAACAGATTTAAAGTCCTGCAAGAATTGTTTCATCGACAAAGACCAAGACTCAAGTAGGGAGGTAGCTACTTCTTGCTCTGTCTGCATCTGGGAGACCTATTTTTCCATGGCATCAATTGTGCTCATCTCCTATGTAACTGTTAAGGCATCCAAGTTCAGATAGCACTTCTGAAGAATTTGCAATCGTGGGACTAGAACCAGTTGTAGCTCCTGCAAATCTCTAGACCAAGTGTTGATCTCTTGCTCCATTTTTGCTGACTAGATGTGAAACCGATGAACGGCTTGCCCATAAGTTGTAAATAAATCATAAGGCGGCTTGAATGTGTGCAAGTAGGACTGCAAGTCCGTTTCAAGTTTTTGCTTTTGAGCTAGCACATCATCATAGAACAAATGGGGTTGGCAGATCTTGTTGAGTAGCAAATTCCCCTCATTTAGAGAGTCCCTTATATCCTTTTGTTCTTTCTTCAGTTCAGTCCGGAGCTCATTCAACTTCTTCACCAGAGCTATATTAAGAGCTTTTTGATGGTCCTTCTTGACATTAGCCTCTACTGCCTCTTCAAGGCTCTGCACATAATCATCCACTACTGTGCATAGGAGCTTGAGTTTAGCTAGTGATGAATCCATGTTGGGAAGATTTGTACCGGGTATCAAACCGGTAAGCGTATCCACAGCCACTTGAATTACATCCTGCTCCTTCTTCCGTCGAATGATTTCAAGGCACTCTTGAGCTACCTTGATGCTCTGCATTAGCTCCATTTCACTTGCAGACTGGAGATCGATAGGACTAGAGAGATCAGCTGGTTTGGCTTGACTCCCGGTTGCCTTCGGAGTCTCCATCTGGGTGCTCTTCTCTGCTTGTCCTGCCTTGTCCTCTTCCGCTTCTCTCCTCTTCTCTACTTCCTTATCTTCCTCTTCCTTCTTCCTTTTCTTTGCTTCTCTCCTCTTTTCCTCTTCTTTTTTTTCCTCTTCCTTCTTCTTCTTCTTTGCTTCCTTCTTCTTCTCTTGTTCCTTATCTTCTTCTTCCTTCTTTTTCTTTTCATCTTCTTGCTTCTTTTTCTTTACTTCATCCTTCTTCTTCTTCTCCTCTTCATCTTTCTTCTTCTTCTCTTTTTCATCCTTTTTCCGCTTCTCTTCTTCATCCTTTTTCCTCTGCTCTGCCTCTTCCTTTGTTGCTTCCTGTCTGTCCTCGGTTTTCTTATCAACCTATTTAGCCTATTGCTTCTGTCCTGTTGCCTTAGATGGTGTTTCCTGAGTAACATCATCAACGTCTAGAGCATCGACATCAATGGTGTCGATTGGTTCAACAACCGGATTTCCTTCATCATCAAATACTTCATCTGGTTTGGATATAACTGGTTCTTTTTCAGCTTACCGGTTGGCTAGACGTGCTTTATGAGTCTGGACAGCGGTTCTCATATACAGATGAGTGTCATTTTTGACATCATCAACTCTACCTTCTAACAGCCAAAGTCTTCTTCTAGTGAAGAAGAGTCCTTTATTTTGGTCAATAACATCAAACAATTCAGAATTTGACAGGTCAGGAAAGTACTGTGCAAAAACTTTCTCCCTAATTTCCTATTCCTTTTCTATGGCAATGCGCCATCTATTATCTAATGACATATATAAAGAATCCGGTGTCTGAGACTTAATCTCTGAGGCGACCGGTCATTAACACATAAATACTGAATTATTTCCTTTTCAACCGCTTCCTTTTCATCATCATTAAAGTCATCAAAACACTCAATTAAGTCATTTAGCACTTTTCTCCTAACATTCTTTATTGTTCTTTGACAATGTGTCAAAGGTTTATAGGAAGATATATCTATATTTACCAGTGTAGATGATGTCGGTTCATTCTTTGTCTTCCTCTTTGCTTGACGTGTTTTCTTTGGCTTTTCCTTAGACACAGTTTCTTCTGAGTCTGGAGAGGTATTCCTTGTCTTCCTCTTTCTCTCGAACACTTTAGCCGGTGTTGCTTTTGATTTCTTCATGGCTGGTGACTGCTTGGTCACTTTTGGAGTTGCAGTAGTAACCGGTGCTGATGTTGCAGGCACTGCCTTTGCCTTCTTTACTGCCTGTTCTCTTTCTTTCATTGCTGGTGGTTCCTCAACTGGTGCTATCCTCTCTAGGTAGGTGTCGGTTCTCTTTGTCTTAGGATCAAGCGGTGAGGTAATAAGGGTAGAGGCATACCCTTCCAACATATCGTACATCACCTCATAGCCCATTGGCTCCACTTCTTCCTGTCTAGGCTCAACAACCTCCATTATGCATTTATCTACTTGGATGGTAAAGCAGATACGTCTTCATATTTCTAGATGATGTCACTTGATATCCTCACTCTTTGGCTCATTTTCCTTCTGAACTCATCAAAATACTTGTTCAAAATATCAGGGTAGTCGGTTCCAATTGCTTCAATGCTTTCCTTGATTTTCTTGGTCACTAGTTGGTCACCAGACCATTGAACATCTCCTACTCCTGGAAAGTAGCCTTGGAAATAGAAGAACAACCCAACTAGTAGTTGTCCAAACTTGAACCTATGTGCATTATCCTGTTTGATCGACTTTAGATTCAATAGGAGTTGTCTCTACATACTAGTGCATAGATCAAATGATGCATCCTCATTTATCATCCGGTAAGCGGTATTTACCACTGCAGCAGATACATAGTTAATTCAGCTAGCTGAGAATGTCTGGTATCCAATCACCATGTTGGCATACTTCACCAGATCATCCTTGATAGAATTTATTTTCATGCCTTGTGAGTCACTCATTGAACCGGTGAGCTTGGACATTTCAGTTTTGCTTACCATCCTCAGGGCTGGCACTTCCCCTATGTTGTAGAATCTGGTGACTACATGAATTGTCTACGGTGTGATATCATGTGTTCTCTCTAGGTACATCTTATCACCATGGACTCTGCTCAGAATGATCCTCTGTGAAATCCTCCAGGAAGTAAACAGCATTGTGGAGCTTTTTCTTCTCCAAAATATTAAACTTTGGTTTGATCTTCTTATCTTTTCCACAAAATAAACCTAATTGGGTGTGGATAGCTAGAGACCCTAGGTCTTCAATCTTGCAATCTATGTAGTCAAAAATTCCCTCTTCTACTATCACACTAGCCGAAACTTGTGATAGGGCATTATACTTGGACTTCTGTTGAATAAAACTTGCAGACTCGACAGATGCACTAGAACTGGTATGAGATGCGGAAGCCATGATAGAAATCTTAAGAACTCAAGAAATATCTTTTGAAACACGTGAAATTAGGGCTTGCCGATTCTCCTTCACTTCACACTCCGTCGGTTGCTGAATCACCGCTTTGTGTTCTCCACTTGACCGTTTCCAGTTTGAATTTGAATGTCCTTCGCGGTTTCTCAATTTCTCAAAATCTCTGCTCAAATCGCCTTTTCGTCACTCTGCTCTTTGAAAAACTTTTCTTCGCTCAAAAACTGATAGTGAGAAATGATTTGAAAAATGCTTTTAAACATATTCCTCACCTATAGTCATTAATGCTCCTCCATTAGGGCGTAAACCCTAATTTGTCTTTTTACCATTTCTGGTCTTTTGCCAAACGACAGGTATAACATACCAATTAAGGTATTTTACTGGTGTAAACTAGGGGTTCAAAACATTTTGCCGTTTGCTCCCCCTAAGCTTTTCTGAAGCTTAGTTTGTCGGTTCCGTGATTTCCACACTAGGTGCAGAAACTAGTTCCTCTTGTAGCACCGCTGGTTTCTCCTTCCAAATTTTGTTCATGTCTGGTTGAACAGTGTCAACATCAATGTTTCCTTATGGAGTGAATGGTATATCATCAGATATGTTCTTTCTTGATCTACAAAATCTGGCAATGTGACCCGGTTTGTTGCAGTGATAGCAAACCAATCTAGGTGCTCTCCAAGGTCCATTGTTCATGTTTCCATTCTTCCCTCTACATGTTGCAGCAGTGTGACCATGACCATGACAGATCATACAATTTTCTCTCCATCCGGTTGCCGCTTGATAACCACCGCTTCTTAGCTAATGATTGAAGGCATTAAACCGGTTGTGATTCCGGTTCACAAAAGGTTCAGGACCAACTCCTTGGGTCCTCTGAGGATATCTTCCAGTGTTATTCATAACAAACCTACATTCAGATGCTCTATGCCCATACTTGTTGCATGCATAACAGTTACCATCAAATCTATACGATCTAGGCTTATCATTTAGGAAATAAGGAAAATTGTTGTAAGCCTTACTCCTACACACATTTGCAGTATGTCCCTCTTTAAGATAGTTAAAGCAAACAGGTTTAAACTTTTTCTTACCTTTATCCTTTGATGTCGGTTGTTTATTTGATGTTCCAACATTTGTACCAGAGGTCTCACCTTCCTCATGACCGGAATAGCCAAGTCCATTGGTATTCTTGACCGGTTTGGCAAATTCAAGCTTTTGCTCTAGCTTGACAGTACTCTTGTTGAACTTAGCAAGTATTCCCTTTGACTCAGAGAGTTCTTTGGAAATAGCAACATTTGTTTCCAATAGGTTTTCATTCTCAGAGATGGTAGTGTTCAGTTCTCCTTGCATGTCTTCCTTTTCCACTTTTCTTGCATGGAGTTGAGCATTTAGGGCACTCATCTCTTGTTTCAGCTTGGAGATCTCATGATCTCTTTCTTTCACCAGATCTTCAGCTTTCCTCCAGTTCTCAAGCTCTTGACACATCTGGATAGTCAGTCCTTCCAACTCCTTTCTCAGGTTGGAGTTTGATTCATTCAACTTATTTACTTCATCTGAAGAACTATTTTCATATAGCTCCATTAGCTTTTCTGCATGTTCTCTTCTTTTTGCTTGAGATGCCTTGTATTTGACCATAAGATCACCAGAGGCTTTCTTAGACTGAGTGAGTCGGTGGGTAAGTTCCCTCAAAGTGTATTCCCCCATATCTCTTTCCAAGTGGTTAAACTTATAGAAAGGTTGGCTCTGATACCAATTGATGAATACTAAGGGGGGGGTGAATTAGTATGCCAAAAATCTTTGCACTTAAACACTTTGCAAGACTGGTAGTAAACCCATAAAATAATTTAGCAGACAAACCGGTTAACAAATATGCAAACCAAATAGCTAATAATGCATTCACCCACAGAAGCACAAACACCATAACACAAGAGATTTTGACGTGGAAACCCAAATGGAAAAAACCACGGTGAGATGGAACTCACAAGTAACTATCTGTAGAATAGGAACCAGGTCAGTTAAGGTCAGACCAGTTTAAGGTCTTACAATGTTCTTTACTAGAACAGATCCTGTTAGGAATCTCAATCTCTATTAGGAGATAAGTCTGATTAAAGACTACCTTGCTAGAGGATTTTAGATCCACAGATGTGAACCACCTTGTTAGAGGATTTACAAAAGGCTTTTGGGCCTACCCGGTTAAGGGCTACAGACTTGTCAAAGATGTGAGTAATCAACAAGTGTTTGATCTAGCTAGTTGCACAGACTGCTTGGTTAGATCCTTGGTAGCTCGTTCCTAATGCACTCCAGCATTACTTCAGTCTTCTACACATTCATATTCTCTCCAACACCTCAATCACCTTAAACCATAGCAACAACATAAACTTTTGTTATATCCACATCAACAACCTAAAACCCTAGACATGATGTCCTTATAAAGGAATCTGATTTCATGTCGGTCCAATAGGATACATTACAATTTCCTAGGTTTAATGAACCTGGACATACTTGGTACCATGACACAAAAAGCATCGTTAATGTGTTGGCACCGTCAAACAATCGGTGGATGGTAACTCATCACAAAATGTCGGTTTGTAACTCATCACAGAGTATTACCAGTTCATACAAAATTTCGGTTGCCAGTTTGACAAAAATGAAGACTGGTAAAAATGTGTTATGCCGCTTTAATCCCTCAAACCGCTTGGAGTCAACATGCCGCTTCAGACCAGAAAGCACATTCTGCAAAACATCAATAGTCTAAAGACTATAATACAACATATCGGTTGGAACAAATACCGATTGTACTCTAACTCATACATATAAAGAGGATCTTAATGCAAGTGTGTGTCCATCAATGACAATCACAACATAAACATCAAAAATGCCAACAAGGAAAACCCTAGGCTTGCACATAATAATTAATAAAAGAATTAATTATTATGCACCTAATGTTAGCTTAAGTATAAAAAGAGATAATAGGGAACTTAAAGAATTAAACAAATATTGTTTAATTAATCAAGTAAAGACCCAATTACTCTAACAACGCTCTCAATTCTATTGGAAAGAATACCAAAGAAAGAGATAAGAGATCCCCTCGAAGAGTGATTACAACCTCCTTAGTAAGCCATCAATTGAGGAAGACTCATCAAATGAGACAAACTTGTGTTGATTTTAACATAAACCGTAAAACTTTGGATAGAGCACTTGCACGAAGATAAAGACTTGACGATCCACTTCAACAAGGTACATGGGATTTTGGTGGGAGGCTTCCACGTGTTGATAGAAAGTTGACTGACAATGTGAAGGAGGAGATTCAACAATTTTGGCACTCTAATTCTAGAGTGTCACACAAATGTAAAGGACATTTTGAAATTAAGAATCGGCAACCGAGACCGCACACCACATCTCAAACATTTCTTGGAATCAAGCCAAACAATGTTGTACAAAAAAAATTGTGAAGTACATCCAACTTTGCAAATATCACAAAGGGCCTTTGAATCTTTGAAACCATTTTATTGTGTTCCTCTTAAGATTTGCAATACTTGTTGTTGCAAGTACCATGTGGAGTTTTCAATGTACCATGAACTTTTATGTCATATTCGTTCTACGATGCATACTAATGAGATGTTGCAGGAGTGTGGTGCAATGCTCTTTCCGAGATCATCAAGAGACTTGCAAGATCTATGTTTATGCCCTAGAGATGATGGTTGCTATTTCTATAGAAATGATTGTTTGAATGAGAAGTGCTCAGAATGTGGTGGGTTGTGGTGGGTTGTCAAAGTTTGTTTCATGTTTTCTTGAGGGCAAAGAACACGAGTTTGGAAAGAATTATGTTGAGAAAAAAAGATATGAGACAGTGAAATATACTTTGAGTGGAGGTGAAGGTTCTAGATGTGAATTAGTCTCAAGAGAAGTGAATATTGCTGATTTTATTTTGGATTTTAAGGAAAATCTTTTCTAAAAGTATGCAAGGCACACCCATAGGTCTCAGTGGTTGGATCAACAATTCAGGATGTGTAAGAACTCTTTCCTGCTTGGCACTATTGTGTCAGCGGTTGATTTTGCAGAGAAGTATACATTGCAACCATAGAATGAGGTACAGTCTCAGTACTACAATTCAATCCAGATTGCTATTTTTGTTCACATTACATATAGACATGCTCCTAATAGTATAGAAGAGGACAGGATGATAATTAGGGAGTATCATTTTTATATGAGTGATGATAGATCACACTCCTCCAGGTATGTGAAACATTTTTTCGAGAATTTTTTTGAGTTCTTGCATGAGAAAGATATTGCAATTTACCGACATATAATATGGTCAGATAACTATACGGGTCAATTCAAGAATGCCCGTATGTTTTATTGGTTGATTAGAATGCATGTAGAGAGGCGTATACCTCATATTTGGTGTTTTTTGAGGCAGGGAATGGGAAGGGAGAGAATGATGGAGCAGGTGCATGTTTGAAGAGAGCTCTAGTTAAGGAGCAATTAAGGATTTCAGGTGCAAATTTATCTGATGCATGTTCTATTTTTGATTGGTGTAGTTCAGCATTGTCACATGGAAGTACTCTTGATTCAGCAATGACCATATTCTTTTGGTTGGTTGAGGAGGGAAAAATGGGAGATAGATTGGATTGTCAAACAATTAAAGATTCTTCAAAGATGCATTCATTTCTCAGCTCAGATGCAAGTACATGGACCATTTGGACATGACCATTGGCTTGTTTTTGTTAGAGTTGTGTTCGATGTGATTGGGATCAGTGCGAGTCAAGTGAGTGGGTTGATACGTGGGTTCCCCACTATCTAACTCCTTTATCTCAAACAATATCCTTGTCAAACGATGACATGGAAATTTCACTTGAGTATGACCGTCTATCAGATCTTGTACAACCAGGACATGTTTTTGCAGTTGTTGCACCACAAGGGACTGAAGAGAGATTAGAATATTGGTTGGCACGATGTGTACAGGGAAAACAAAAGCTAACACAACCAGTGACAGATGATGATGGGTTTACATATCCTACAGGTTCAGTTGTTGTTGTGGAAACTTGATTGCGACATACATGATTAGAAAGAATGGCCTACCTGCATTTGAAGACTATGAGAGACACAAAACCATTATAATGTATTCACACCTTCTTATAGCTACAAATGTCAAGTTTTTGAAGCATCAAGCAAAACCGAAGACCAAAGAGCTATGGACAGTGACTACTACTGATCATGAAGCAATACTGGATAGTCTTAAGAAAAGAGATGACCCTTCAAGCACACTTAAATAGTATGCCTTTAATGGTGCCTTATTTTTTTTATCATGCATTTTATTTCAAACAATGATCATTAAACCTTAATGTTCAAGTTTGTTACGTGTATATTAAGGATGTGTTCAAAATGCAGGTCTATTGATGAACATGTTTTTTTGGCAACATGGTTTTTGCATGCACATAACAGGTACAATCGATATAATTGGAAGGGACGTATTTTTGCAACACGACTTATTATCATGAATTTGATGAGCTTTTCAATTTTTGTTATTAGAGAACACTATTTGATAATTTTTGATGATATAATTATCGCAAAACCTTTATGCTCATGCAGGTATTTTTTGATGATATACAACAGTATCACATTATGATTTTTGCGTCAACATAGTGGGTTACGTTGATATAATTCGAAGGGACGTATTTTTATGGTATATAATCCCACCTTTTCATTTATTATCATGCATTTTAGTTGAAGTGATTATCATAAAGCCTTTATGTTCATCCATGCATTTTATGTGTAGACTAACAATTCTTAAAAATATAGGTTCATGCTAGATCATTCGTCGTTGACAAGACCCTCTCTTGGTGATGGTACATATTCCTTTGTGCAATAATGAGATAAAATTTTGTGCATAAACATTAAGTCAAGTGAATGTATTGCTATTTAGAAATGACCATATCTACCATTGTCTTCAACCATGCAGAGAAATGCAGTGTTAAGGGATTTAATCAACATGCGTCTTTCTTCAAAGTTATGCTTGTATACTTTGCAGAGAAACTGGTAAGTTTCGTAATTATACAATCTTGTACATCTTAAAAATATTTCAAATGATCTATTTATAATTTGCCAAACTAATTTGTATTAAGTGTTATAATTTGTTTCTTGTAGTACATTCATTCTGCATAAAAAGGTTACTTATTTTGGTCTTCATTTATATGCAGGCATTGTTGTACGTAAGCTTTTCTCTTAGGACATGAGGATGTCTGATGCAGATGAAGTGGGATGTTGTATTTGTATATGGATGTGAATTGATGTTACATTGTTACGATGATATACAATGTCCATGAGAAAATTGGTTTAGTTATATTGATGATATACAATGTATTTGTACATGAGTACATTGGTGTAGTTGTATTGATAATGAAAAAAAATCATGTTTGCATATCCCTTCATGGATGTCACATGCAAGTGTAATGGTAATTATGTGTATACAATACATGGAAATATTGATGATCATTATGTGTCTACAGTGTAATGCTTGTTTATCTATATTTTTACAACTTAGGGCGCTCAAGGGACAACGTCGGTAGGGTATGACCCCGAGCGTTCGACCAAGTGGGGGGGAAAAATAGGACCATGCATAGAGTAATAATGCCTAACTAGACATGTCAGAGTCGACGGTTCATCATCGTGATGAGCAGAACAAGAAAACAGCCACGAGACAACATTCGATTAAATGAGACCGATGATTTTTTCACCCATCGAAAAATTGCTGCCCTAATAAAACCATAGGGAAACTTGAAAAACCGAGATAGGATTTTGTAGGGACCCCTCTCGTGGCCCCGTAGGTTCAAATGGATCATTTGCAAGTGAAACAGATTCGAGTTAGGGTATGTCAAAGTTTGACAATTTTTAGCACTTAGGGCGCTCAAGGGACGACGTCGGTAGGGTATGACCTTGAGCGTTCGACTGAGTGGGGGAGGAAAATAGGATCATGCATAGAGTAATAATGCCTAACTGGACATATCAGATTTGACAGTTCGTCATTGTGATGAGCAGAACAAGAAAATGGCCACAAGACAACATTCAAATGAATGAGACTGATGATTTTTTCGCCCACCAAAAAATTGCTACCCTAATAAAACCATAGGGAAACTTGAAAAACCAAGATAGGATTTTGTAAGGACCCCTCTCATGGCCCCATAGGTTCAAACAAATCATTCACAGGTGCCACAGATTTCGAGTTAGGGCCCATCAAAGTTTGATAACTTTTATGACTTAGGGTGCTCAAGGGACGACATCGATAGGGTATGACCCCGAGCGTTCGACCGAGTGGGGGGGAAAATACCATGCATATGGTAATAACTCCTAATTGGACATGTCGGAGTTGACGTTTCATCATTGCGATGAGCAAAATGAGAAAACGACCACAAGACAACATTCGATTGAATGAGACTGACGATTTTTTCTCCTACCAAAAAATTGCTGCCCTAATAAAACCGTAGGGAAACTTGAAAAACTGTGATAGCCTTTGTAGGGACCCCTCTCGTGGCCCTGTAGGTTCAAACGAATTGTTCACAGGTGCCACGGATTCTGAGTTAGGGCTCGTCAAATTTTGACAATTTTTAGCACTTAGGGCGCTCAAGGGACGACGTCGGTAGGGTATGACCCCAAGTGTTTGACCGAGTGGGGGGGGGGGGGAATAGGAGCATGAATTGGGTAATAATGCCTAACTAGACATGTCAAAGTGGATGGTTCGTCATTGCGACGAACAGAACGAGAAAATAGCCACGAGACAACATTCGAATGAATGAGACTAATAATTTTTTTGCCCATCAAAAAATTGTTGCCCTAATAAACCATAGGGAAACTTGAAAAATTGAGATAGGCTTTTGTACAGACCCCTCTCATGGCCCCGTAGGTTCAAACAGATCATTCACAGGTGCCACAGATTCCAAGTTAGGGCTCATAAAAGTTTGATAATTTTTACAACTTGGGGCGCTCAAGGGACGACGTCGGTAGGGTATGACCCCGAGCATTCGACCAAGTGGGGGGGCAAAATAGGACCATGCATAGGGTAATAATGCATAATTGGACATGTCAGAGTCGACGGTTCATCATCGCGACGAGCAGAATGAGAAAACAGCCACGAGACAACATTCGATTGAATGAGATTGATAATTTTTTCTCCCACCGAAAAATTGATGCCCTAATAAAACCGTAGGGAAACTTGAAAAATCGAGATAGTCTTTTGTAGGGACCCCTCTCAAGGCCCATTAGTTTCAAATGGATTGTTTGCAGGTGCCACAAATTCCTAGTTAGGCCCCGTCAAAGTTTGACAATTTTTAGCACTTAGGGCGCTCAAGGGATGGCGTCGGTAGGGTATGACCCTGAGCGTTCGTCTGAGTGGGGGGGGAAATAGGACCATGCATAGGGTAATAATTCCTAACTAGACATGTCGGAGCTGACGGTTCATCATCGCGATGAGCATAACGAGAAATTGGCCACGCGACAACATTCGATAAAATGAGACTGACGATTTTTTTGCCCACCGAAAAATTGCTGCCCTAATAAAACCATAGGGAAACTTGAAAAACCGAGATAAGCCTTTGTAGGGACCCCTCTCGTGGCCTCGTAGGTTCAAATGGATCGTTCACAGGTGCCACAAATTCCAAGTTAGGGCCCGTCAAAGTTTGACAATTTTTAGCACTTAGGGCGCTCTAGGGATGACATCGGTAGGGTATGAACCCGAGCGTTCGACCGAGTGGGGGGGGGGGGGGAAATAGGACCATGCATAGGATAATAATGCCTAACTGGACATGTCGGAGCTGGCGGTCCGTCATCGTGATGAGCTGAACGAGAAATTGGCTAGGCGACAACATTCGATTGAATGAGACTGACGATTTTTTCGCCAACCGAAAAATTGTTGCCCTAATAAAACCCCAAGCGTTCGACTAAGGTGCGGGGAAAAATAGGACCATGTATAGGGTAATAATGAATTGTATCAAGTATTGTTCATTAAATGAATTGTATTGTATTGTTCATTAAATGAATTGTATTGTATTGTTCATTATACAAACAACACTTACGATGAAATGAAATGAATTGAATTGTTCATTAAATAGCCATTATTAACCATTGTTAATTATTGGAATGAATATTAAATATTTCCATGATAACACCACGCACAGATGAGCAACAATTTATATGATCGAATATCAACTTTTGTATATATTAAAATGTCAAATGATTACAAATGTATGTCCATACACAAATATGGCATAAACGCCAATTGAAACAAAATGTATCTCTAAATACGTGAATGTATGTCCATATACAAAATATACATGCTAACTAGACATGTAAGCATCCCAAAACTATCTATAACATCCTAAGCTACTGAGGGATCATCAAAATCGATCCTCTTACCATCTGAAGGATCCTTCACAAGAAAAACAAACCACGATTAATATTAGTTATATTATATAATTCACAGTCGAAAAGTTAACATAAAAATGAACTATAATTGAACTATTCATGTTTACCTCATCTCCATGTTTTCTCTTCAGCTTTGTAGGACTCTTGATGTATGTCTTCAGTAGAGGAGGTATGTTTTCAATATTTTCATACACAACCTACATATGTTCAGAAACATGACATTGATACAAGTTAGCATATAATTGTCACTAATAATAAAAAATTATATCTACTAAACACAAAATAAAATAAACACACATCTACTCAAGGAATCTCTTCTTCTTCTTCATCTTTAGGTACACTGGGTGTAGTCATCAAGGATGTGAAGCCAAGAATTCTCTGTACATATACACAACAAGTATATGAAACTATCAATCTATGTCTAGACGTGTATAATCACTATAAGTTATTTAACTATTCATTCAATCATATTTGCATTCAATTACCTTTCCCTTGTCTCCAACTGCACTACCAGATCCTAAATCACACTGCCTCGCACTCGTGCTGCTTGTGCCCTACAAGAGTAAAATAAGATATATATGCAAGTTACTACATAATCTAATTAATACCAATATAAATGATGAGCATGTATGTACAATAAAATACAAACGACTAGGTGCAATAATATATGTACCGTCAAGCTATCAAGGCCAACTGAAATGGCCGACAAGGTGCCCTCTTGAATCTATCTCAACTCCTCCTCGATCATCAACTGTTAAATAGACCATGTAAATAAAAATTAGTACTTAATATTATCTAGATTATAAATATTCATTTAAAATATAACATGAACTATGAAAATACAAATCTTACCGCTACATCATCAATGTATGATGACGGTGCCTCCTCGTCTCTAACATGCGAGGACTCTCCAAGGTATCCTCCAGTCTATGTCATAACATCTGGTGCATCATGCATCTCATGCACCTCATAATCTGCACTGTCCTCATGAGGATCAACGGGTTGTCCAACTAGACCCAAGCATATGTGACCACACATTACACAACTATGGGGCATGCATATGTGTGGAGCTGAGGATGATGTGTCAGCACCACCGAATGCACCACTACCATCAAAAGTAGGCTGAGCTACTGACCCAACATGAGAAACCAAAAGGCTACTCAAAGAGTGAATAGCCGATATGGTCGTGAAGCTGCCTCACAAATGATATCTGGATGTTGCACTGGAGGTGGGGGATCAATAGGAGGAGGGGGGACATATGGGCTCTGGACTACTCTGACTGCCCCAGGTCTATTTTGGGGCATACCTAAACCCACACCCTAGAAAGGTTGGATGTCAAATTAGTTCACATGTTTGTGTAAAACAAACTCAGCATACAATTTTCTTATGAAGTAGAAGGGGACATCAAGATTGTTGTTGGGTGGTTTGTCAAAAACCATCCACCAACAATCCCAAAAAAATTTCACAATACCATCATTTGTGCACCATTTAATAGAAAATTTTGTTTTTTGGGGGTCTACGGGTTGACCAATGCGAGGATTCACAAACAATGAGGCGATATCGGCTTTCGATATCTCAAGATCCTTGATCTCCTTATACGACAAGCCATCCGCATATTGTTCCCTCATAGAATCTCACCACAAAAGGGTGGCATTGTGCTCCTCAGTCATGGTTTCCATACTCTTTATGATCGACGTGAGAGGATCAAACATTGGGTTTAGACGAGAGATCCTACGATATACATCTGCAATCCCCCTCAATTCATTCAAATTTTGTGCAATCAAATCCTGAATTGAGGGGAGGTTTGGCAAAGGAGGGTTTGGTTGTTGCGGTTGTGGCTGATCAATGTTTTCATTGTTATCCCCCATTTTTAACCTAATTGAATGTAAACAATTGAATTTAGTTAACAAATTTAAACAATTTTGTATTTGATTTAAAAAAATCTAGTTTTCATGAAAAAAACCATATTTTCAATAAAAAATCAAATAAACATTAAAAAAAATATAAAAATTGAATGAAAATGATTGAAAACAATAAAAATCTTACCTTTCAATCTTTTTTTAGCAATTTTTGGGCAAAACATCGAATATCGGACGCAATCAGATATCGGACTTTTATAAAATCGTGTAGCCATGGGTTAAAAATGACTCACAGGTTGTCACAGTCGAAATATATTGTCTCAGAAAATTAGATATCCGATTTTTATACTTAAACTATTTTAAAATAACATTATATTATATAATATAATAATATATTATTATATTATATAATACGTATTGTATTATATTATAAAATATAATTACATGTTATATAATATATAATATAATATAATAATATATAATACGTATTATATAATATATTATTATATTATAATATTATATTATATAATATAATATATATTATATAATATATATAATGTAATAATATATTATATAATTATAATTATATTATATAATTATAATTATATAATATATTATTGTAATATAATTATAATTATATAATATATTATTACATTATATATATTATATAATATTATATTATATAATTATATAATATATTATTACATTATATATATTATATAATATTATATTATATAATATAATATAATAATATATTAAATATATTATGTAATATATAATATTACATTATATATTATATAATATATTTTTTAATTTAAAATTACAAATAAAAATCGGATATCGGATATTATCGGATATCCGATATTATCAGATATTTGATTTAATCGGATATCGGATTTAATCGGATATGGATATTCGATTTCCTTAGGTAATTACCATGCCAAGGTGTATTGACACCCAAGCCAAGCAAAAAGTCAACATGGATTTTCACGTTTTTAGGCGAGTGGAGAAGGCTATTTTTTTCACATCGCCACTTTTCGGCCCCCCATGATCCTGCACTAACTCTCCTCATCTTTCTTTGTCAACACACTACATACAACAACATTTTGCTAAGTGTTCCCTCATCAAGGTCTATCACCTTTGGGTCTCATTTGGTCTTACTTAGAGTCAAGGTCTACTTACCTCATCAAGAGAAACTATCATCTCTTTGGAAGCCACACCTACTCTACCACATACATACTTGGTCTTACACTTTGGACATTGCAAGGACACTTCAGATTCATTTACATTTCATCCAAACTCTTGGTCTTCCATTCTCTTTCCATTTTCATCTAGTCTCACACATCTTGGTCAAGACCTAGTTCATTATTGAAACCCATTCCCAAAAATCTAGGAGAGAAGCTAAAGAGGCTCAAGAGTCCGCAAACATGAGTGCCTATGAGTATGACAATGATGTCTTCTTCAATTCTGATCATACCACATTACCTGACATGGACGCTTATAGAAACATTCAAAATGTTGAGAACATGGACAATACAAACAACAATGATACACACAATGACAATACAAACAACTTTTCCGTACATTCAACAGAAGTGGAAGACTCTATTATGGTCCCCCATTTTAATAGGTTGGTTGAGGAAATCATGAGAAGAGATAGACAATATTTCTTACAAGTGATGGCACAATGTGGACCTAAGATACCTCATGATTTTGGCATGTCTCAAATAGTGGAAAATCGACCTATGAAAGAAACTCAACTCAACATGGATCAAAGGAGGCCTAATAGTGGAGGCAATAGAGGACCACATTTTGTGCCTGAATCACCATCATCTTTGTTTCAAAAACCCGAGGTCCCACATACACATGGTCAAGCTTTTGATACTCACCTTCACAAACCATTATGGAAGTCTTATGTACAAAAATATACTCAATCACATACCAATGCTAAGGACCAACCACCAAAGCAATTGGTTATCCACAGGCATGTTCAAAATTTGGACACAAGGAAACCCCGTGTCAAATTTGGGGGCAACACATTAGAAAAAACTCATGACATGCCTGTAGAGTATGGTATACATGGACAAAACATATATTCCATTCCTCATCATGACTCTATACCAAGTGGTCCTTATACGCAACATCATTATAGACCTCCTCCATATGAACATGTGTATGATCAATACCATCCATATATTCAACATGCTCCTCCTCCACCTGGTGCCTCAAGTATGGGATATGGTCCAAGAAGTCGGTCTTCACCTAAGAACAATTTGGAATAGCAAATTAAGGACTTACAAAAGAAAATGGAGGACATAAATACACCGAAGCCAGCTTATACAATGAGAGACATATGTCCCTATCCATTTGACAAAAGCATTCCAATGCCTCCATTTCCTACACACTTTGTGACACCTAAGTTTGATAAGTACAGAGGAAAAGAGGATCCTAAGGCACATATAAGACAATTTTTCACAACTTGCATTGAGGTAGCAGCAGAAGAGACCTGTTACCGGGTCATGCCTTTTGGCCTTAAAAATGCTAGAGCTACATATCAACGGGCAATGACAACAATTTTTCATGACCTCTTGCACAAAATTATGGAGGACTATGTGGATGATCTGCTAGGCAAATCCAAGACAAGACAAGAGCACATCCCTATTCTAAAACAGATCTTCGAAAGATTGGAAAAATACAAGCTGCGCCTAAATCCTAAAAAGTGTGTGTTTGGCGTCACATCGGGAAAACTACTAGGATTCATTGTTTCCCGCAGAGGCATTGAGGTTGATCCCGCAAAAGTAAAAGCTATTATGGAAATGCCTCCGCCAAAAACTCTCAAACAACTACGCAGTCTCCAGGGAAAACTCCAGTCTGTCAGGCGTTTCATTTCACAGCTAGCCGACAAGTGCCATCCATTTGCACATTTGTTACGAAAAGACACAAAATTCAAATGGAATTGCCTCTATCAAAAGGCCTTTGAAAAATTAAAAGAATATTTAGCATCACCTCCAATTTTGATGCCACCTACCCTTGGAAAACCCCTCATTTTGTACATATGTGCTACTACAGTGGCATTGGGGGCATTGCTGGCGCAAACAGATGATCAAGGGAAGGAACACGCCATTTACTACATCAGTCGGATGCTAGTAGGATATGAACTCAACTACACCCCCATTGAAAGAGAATGTTTGGCATTAGTATTCAGCACACAGAAACTATGACACTATATGCTAAACAACAAGACAAAATTAATTGCTAAAATTGATCCACTTAAATATCTCCTATCAAAAGCTGCTCTCATTGGCAGAACGGCTAAATGGGCCATGCTCTTAAGCGAGTTTGACATTGAATATGTGGACAGAAAGGCAATCAAGGGACAAGTCATTGCAAATCAACTGGCTAAAGCTCCACTTCCAGGCGACCATCCTCTTCTCACAGAATTACCAGATGAGTTCATTATGACTGTTACCACATCCTCCACATGGAAATTGTATTTTGATGGCTCCTACACTCAAAATGGATCGGGGGCAGGAATATTATTGGTCACACCTCAAGGAGATGGCATCCCCAAATCATACAAGATAGCCTTTGCATGTACTAATAACATAGCAGAATACGAGGCCCTCATCACAGGTTTACGCTTGGCTATCCATTGGAAAATAAAGGAATTACAAGTCAATGGCGATTCCCAGCTCATCATAAAACAAGTCAATGATGAATACCAGACAAAAGATGATAAACTCCTTCCCTACCGTACCATGGTTGAAGATCTTAAGCAACATTTCACGGCAATCAAGTTTGATCAAATCCCACGAACAAACAATAGGGCTGCAGATGCAATGGCCACCATTGGCTCCCTCCTTCAAATGCCAGCACATAGTCAAAAGTGCGAGTTCTTGGTCGAGCAATTGTTTATACCGGCATACGACCTACCAGAATCTGAAATGGTGTGTGTTCTCGTTGGTCCAGAGTCCCCTTGGTACCAAGAAACCTTCGCTTTCCTCAAAGACAACACCATTCCCCCACATCTCACCAAAACCCAACAACAAACTTTCACCCGTCGATGTGCCCGTTACACCATCCTTGCAGACACCTTGTTCAGAAGGCATTTTGATGGTTCCCTCCTAAGGTGTTTAGATAAACAAGAAGCCGAATGGGCATTACGCGAAGTACATGAGGGCATCTGTGGGGCACACTCAAGTGGACTCACATTGGCTAAAAAACTTTTGAGAACAGGATACTATTGGCCTAAAATGGAAGAAGATGCATACAATTATGTGAAGAAATGCATCCCTTGCCAGCAACATGGTGACAAGATTCATGCACCATCACAAGAATTGCAGCCATTTATTACACCATGGCCCTTCTCGCAGTGGGGGCTCGATTTCATTGGGAAAATCCACCCTTCATCTTCCAACGGACATAAATTCATTATCACTGCCACCGAATACTTCACCAAGTGGGTAGAGGCTATCCCTCTTACTTTCACCACCAGCAAGCAAATATCCAAATTCATCTTGAATTACCTAATCTGCCGATATGGCATCCCAAAAGTTATCATCATAGATAATGGTAAACAGTTTAAAAACCAGGATGTCAAAGAACTCTGCCAAAAAATTCAACATCCAACACCGCTTCTCCACTCCATATTATCCCCAAGGCAATGGCCAAGCTGAGGCTTCTAATAAAACCCTAATAAAAATCCTCAAAAAGACAGTCAATGAAGCGGGCCGTGATTGGCACCTCCAAATCCATCCTGCATTGTGGGCCTACCGCACCTCCATCTGCACCCCCACAGGCGCCACTCCTTATTCCCTAGTATTTGGTTCTGAAGCTATCCTTCCCCTTGAGATCGAGATCCCCTCTCTAAGGGTATCGTTGCAAAACATCCTACCAGAGGAAGAATACAGAATTGCCCGCTTACAAGAGCTAGAATTGTTAGATGAAAGGCGCCTCAAGGCCTTGAATCATCTCCGGGTATATCAAAACCGTCTGCGCATGAGTTATCATAAAAAAGTGAGAACCCGAGAATTCCAAGTTGGTGATCTTGTCCTCATGGAGAATCAGAAAAATCTACAAGAACGAGAAAAGAAAGGCAAGTTCAAGCCTAACTGGCTTGGACCATATGTAATCACAGCGAAATATGGATCAGGAGCTTATCAGTTGGCTACTCCTGAAGGCGATCCTTTGGATGATCCAATGAATATCATGCACCTCAAAAGGTTTTATGCTTAGTCCTCAGAAAGTCTTAAATTGTCAAAAAAAAAAAAAAAAAATTAAAAATTAACAAAAAAAAAAGAAGAGAAAATCAGAAAAAAAGAAAGAAAGAAAAACAATTTGTGGCGCTATGGGCAAGTATCTTGGTGAAAACCTTTGTGCGGGTGCCAAGGTAAATAACCGGATCCACTGTCTATCAGGTCGATACTACAAATCATTTGCCATCTAGCCCACCCATGCACAACATTCCTTCTTTTCCGCCTCCCAATAAAACATGCGTATGATGCTGAGTTTTCGCCTAAGTCATGAACAAGACATGTCCCAGTGAAACTGAGCTTTCATGCCTCTGTATAAGCTTCAAGAAGTCTTGAGAAACAATCCCAAGTCCATCCTAGTTCTACTCTTGGCAAGAGGTATCATTTTCTCGCAAGGAAGAGACTTGTTAGATTTTTTTATTTTTTTTTATTTTTATTTTTTTTTCATATAGGCTTGCATCTTTTGCTCTACAAATGCCACTATTTACGACTACCTGGGTCCTTCCATATCCAGGTATGTTATGATAGGTGCATACTGGGGCATATTTCATAGTATGGCATGTTTTGGATCCTTCTTGTATAAACCGGCGACCTGGTACTAGTGTTTATCAACACTTACCTTCTCGTATACAAGAGGTATCGGTGTGTCTGAGGGTTTCCTTGCACAAACCCACAACTTTGTATTAGTGTTTCTTAACACTTACATCGTTGTGTGCAAGAAATTTCCGTTTGTCTACAGAGTCAGTCCATGCCTCGGGTTTCTCATGGCATCCTGATTTCTATAAGCAGTGGTGCAAGTCACTCAGGGCAACATCAAACTAGGTTGGCTCTCCACATTTGTTGTGCACAAAATCTCACCATCATTCCATCAAATCCTAAACTCAATAATCTCATGGAGTTCTCAATTGCCCCCATTTTCCTCCGTGGTCTCGCATCTCTTATTCTTCTTTCCAAATACCTCATGACTACTTCATATATCTTCCTCATTTGTTCCTTCCACCCTAATTTTCTTCCTCTAATTTTATTTTATTTTTTCTTTTCCTCACATAATCAATTCTGATTCTAATCATGTCTTATACAGGATGAATCCTTCCCGAAACCAGACGTTGTGATCTGATCATGTCTTATATAGGATGAATCCTTCCTGAAACCAGACGTTGTGATCTGATCATGTCTTATACAGGATGAATCCTTCCTGAAACCAGACGAGCTGATCATGTCTTATACAGGATGAATCCTTCCTGAAACCAGACGCTCTGATCATGTCTTATACAGGATGAATCCTTCCTGAAACCAGACATTCGTTGTGATTGATCATGTCTTATACAAGATGAATCCTTCCTGAAACCAGATGTTGTGATCAATCATGTCTTATACAGGATGAATACTTCCTGAAACCAGACACTCTTATCATGTCTTATATAGGATGAATCCTTTCTGAAACCAGACGTTGTGATCAATCATGTCTTATACAGGATGAATCCTTCCTGAAACTAGACACTTTGATCATATTTGTCTTATACAGGATGAATTCGTCTTGAAACTAGACTGAATCTAGATCTTATCAATCGAATCAAATCAAATCTATCGAGATATCAATTTCGCAAAACTCCAAAGATCAAATACCTCAATTGATCTCCCGAGGGGGCATCACCATACCGTAATTTATAAATCAAGAGCCAAGGCATCCTATCAAACCAATATCAACATCAAAACAAGATTATTCTTTGAATCAATGCATCATCACACCTCGCTTCAAAGAGGGGCAAAATGTAGACGCTTAAAAATAATTATTTTAATTATTTTTTAATTCCTCACATAATTAATTAATTAATTATGTTAATTAAAATTCTTCTCAATATTAATTAAATATAATTAATATTGTCACTATAGCATATGATTGATTTATTTAATAAATCAATCCCTTTCTTTATTCTTCTAAAAAATCAAATCCTCACAAATCTTCCTCTTAGCTAATTAATTTCAATTAATTAGTTAACCTACATGATTCCTACAAATCATCTTCTTAATTCATCATTAACCTAATAAATTCTTCTAGAAACTCCCTAAACTCACTTAACATTATTCTTTTAGTCAAATTCTCCTACAAATATAAATCCCACCTAACATTTCCTCTAATTCCCCTCCTAATGAGTCGTTAATGGCTAATCATCATGATTAGCCACAAAGTCAACTCTTTGTCCTTTCATCCAACCACTAGCTTTAAATGCTCTTTTTCTAGATGAATGTAAGATTTTCGAAATCTTACATTCCTCTAGGCATTTCCCTCTCCCAAGGAATTTTTAATTCCTTTTTATTCTTCTAATCCCCATAATATCCATTTTTGGAAAATTTTTAATTCCTCCAATGCATCTTGTAGAGTGTGGAGATACGAAATGCCTTTAAGGCATATTTCTTGGTCTCCACACCCTCTCTTGGACCTTGTGTGACCTCACAAGTAAATCTTAGCCCTTCATCTTGAATTCATCCTAGCCATCTGTTTTCCTCTCCTCTTCCTATAAAATAGGGTTTCATCCCTTCATTCAAAACATCTTGAAATTCAGTAAGCTTATGCTGCCCTTTTAAGCCCAGGAAATCATCTTGGCAACTTGATCATCTCATCCTTATCATTTGTGCACAATATTGGAGAGCCATCCACATCCAACAATCAAAGGAGCACATCAAGTGGAGCATTATCAAGGGGCGCCTTCACTTCATCAAGCTCAATCCGAAGGAGAAGGTAAAATAGCAAGGTGAAATGGTCTTTTTATGATATTTTAGCATTCTGCATGTTTATTTCATTATGTTTTCATCAGTTTACCTTTCAAATCTATTTTTCCCTCTTCAGGTACAAAACTGATACATAGGGAGCCCTCTAAGACTATAATGAACTCCCTCCCGCAGAGCCGGCTAGCCTCAACGGAGTCTGAGCCCTAGAAGGACCTGCCCCAGGATCATCTCTCCCGCCCCCTCTATCTGGTGGTGGTGGAGGACCCATGACCCCACCGCTAGACGCGTGTCTCCTGTCTCTCCCTCTAGTGGTCGTCGTTGTCCGTGATGGTCTCCGGAAGATCCTGGCCTATTGATCTGGTGGCACCAATCCATAATACAGGTCTCTCCAGTAAGCTATCTCCTCCCTTGCCTGCAAAACATAGGCATATCTGGCTCTTGTGTCCTCTGTTGCCTGCCTCCCTGCCGACAGAACATAGGCATATCTAGCTCTTGTGTCCTCTGCTACTTGCCTCCCTACCCTTAGTATTGTCTCAGCCTTTGTATAGCGCTAAATATCCTAATCCCTCTCCCGCTCAGTGTCCCTCAGCTGTCTCTTGAGCCTAGCTCCATCCCTCTCCAAATCCTGGATCTTATCTGCCTGTCCCTGGCAGATCTCCCTCAAGGATAGTAGCTCATCCTCCTCCTCTTCTCTCCCCTCACCCTGTCCCTGTGGTTGCTCCTATGGCTGCTCCTGTCCCTATCTGGGAACTTATGTTGCTGGCACCTGTAATGGCAATCCGCCTCTAACCCTCACTACATGCATTTGTCTCTCCTCTCTGCCCTCTCTCCTCTTAGCCACTCTCCTCTCTACCACTATGCCCTGCCTCCATCGTCCGCCTCTATCTCCACCATCCCCACTGTCATCTCCATCACCTCCACCATCTCCCTCTATCAGCTCCCCTAGATCCATCAGCCATGGAAACAAATGTTCTCCCCAATATGCAGTGTACTCTGCATCCATCCCTGCATCCTCTACATCTACCCAAATATCCCAAGGCATGGGAACCATCTCTAGCAGCTATGTCATAGCCTAATCATAAGACAATAATGGCCCTAAATGCACTTGATCCCTCACTATCTGTGCATACATCCCTGAACCCCATGGCATCCGGTGTATCCTGTCGCACTGCCTGCATACCTTATCTATCAAATGTCACTCAATAACATATGGTGTTCAACCAATCAGATACCTACTCCTGAACACATATGGTAGCTCCATTGTGTCATCCTCCCACTCCTCACAGTCCCGGTATGGCCTCCATACCACACTGTCTATCTTGTCAATCACTTGATGCCAATACTCTAGTCTCCCAATCTGTAGTTGTGACAATCATATCATATAAATGTACATAACTGCGCCCATGTCCTTTGCCTCTGAAGTGTATCAGTCATGTAACCAGTAGATGCTCATATGCTCACACCTACAACAATGTCACTCTGCATCCCAATCTTGTTGATCTATGATACACAAACTGATGCAGCTCATAATACAAGTGTGCCAACAAACACGGCCCCCATGCAAACTTGGTGTGCTTAGTCACCAATATATCCAGAGTCCTCCCCCATCCCACAGCCAACCCTCGTGTCACCCTATCCCGACAGAGGAACCCACTAATCACTCCTGCTAGCACCATCGGTAGTGCCAATCCTGTATGTGTCATGGTATCCCAAGCCACATGTCTAGCCCTCATCTCCAGTCTTGGATCCCGAAACACTCGTATGAGTGCATCCCTATCTCTGTCTCGATCGTAAGGAACTAACTCCCCAATCGATCGGTATCCACAATATCCTATACACATCCTCTAAGGTGACTCTCATCTCACCCATCGACAAATGAAACGTGCAAGTCTCTGAGTACCATCTCTCAGCTAAAGCAGTTAGCAATCTCATGTTCGCCTAAAACTCAGGCACATATAGAATATATCGCAGTCCCATGACCTCAACTGCTGATCTATCCTCGAATGTCAGCTGTGGTCGTAAACTCTGAGTCAAAGGGAATCTCTCTTGTGACTCCAACATTGGTAGGTCCTCCTACAGTCAAGAAAATCAATGGTGTCAATCCTAGTGGCATTCCATGTTCATCACAAAGTACCACTTCCTATCCTAGTGGCATTCCCTATTCATCACAAAGTGTTGCTTCCTATCCTAGTGGTACTCCCTGTTCATCAAAAAGTGTTGCTTCCTATCCTAGTAGTACTCCCTGTTCATCATAAAGTGTTGCTTGTTATCCTAGTGCTTATATCTATCATATGGCACTCTATCCTAGTAGTACTCCCTATTCATCACAAAGTGCTTCTTTTTATCCTAGTGCTTATATCTTTCATATGGCACTCTATCCTAGTGGTACTTCTTGTTCATCACAAAGTACTACTTTTTATCCTGGTGCTTATATCTATCATATGGCACTCTAGCTTAGTGGTACTCCCTATTCACCACAAAGTGTTTCTTTTATCCTATCTTTAGGGCACCTACTTGAGTGTATCCTCTTGAGTAGCTAATCCAATTGACAACATATGTTCTATCACAGAATTGTCAATTTTAGCCTAATCCAATTGACAACGTATGTGCTATCAAAAAATTGTTAATTTCTTTGGTACTCCCTGTTCATCACAAAGTGCCTTGATCTATTCTATCCTAGGGCCTCTTCTTGAGTGTATCCTCTTGAGTATTTTCTTGATTGGCAGAGTATGTTCTATCACAAAATTGTCAATCCTAGCCCTATCTGCTACCCTAGTCTTCCCTAGAGGACTTGCTTGAGTGTATCCTCTCAGCAACTTAACCAATCGACAGTGTATGTTTATCACAGAACTGTTGATTTGACCTTGAAGACACCAAATGCACTTGCATCCTTCCTAAATGCGCTTGCTCTGCACAGACGCACCTGAATCACACAAATGTGCCTATGTTCGACACAGACACACCTATCCTTCACAAATGTGCCTGCAAGACACAGATGCACTCGCATTGAACACAAACGCTACTGGAATTGTAGACGCGCCTGGCACCAACATAGACACGCCTATCCTACCCAGACGTTCCTGGCACCAACGTAGACGTGCCTTAGCATTTTTTCCCCCTGCTTGACATTTTTGTAACCTACCTAATATGCATTTATTGCCCTACTTAGCATGCATTTATGACAACAATTAATGCAACAAGGTACAAGGAGGTTTTGTGGTACTTACCGACTCTCCTGCATCTGTTGGCCTCTGATATCGGCCAATGCGATCAAATCTGTGCACCAATGCCATCGTTGTTGACTGCTCTCTGCTCTCTTTGCACTTTGATCTCTTAGGTGTGTGGATGACAATGAGGATGTTTTCCCTCGTAGTCTATCTTATAGACTTCCCTAGCCCTAGTCTCCCGAGTCAGTCTTCTTTATCCTATGACTCTGTCACTCTATCCTATCCGATCAGTCCATTCTAGCCTTTCTTTCTTATCGAGAGATTGTCTGTGATCTTTTCAAACAAAATTCATCCAATCTCTCGATGGGGCATATCATTCCCGTCTTGGGGCAACTTTGTATCAGTTCATCTTATCTTCCTTGAAACAATGCGACAAGTTACATTGTCTCAAAGAGGGGCAAAATGTAGACACCTAAAATTGTCTTGTCGAATTAAATAAATATCTTTATTTATTTAATCATTTTAAGCCTAATTCTTCTATTAATTAAATGGATCTTTATTTATTTAATTAATCCATTAATCCTCTTCTATCCTTATTTCTCATTTAAATAAATACCTTTATTTATTTAAATTATCCTTTTCCTAAATTAAATAAATACTTTTATTTATTTAATTGATCCTACTTCCTCTATTAATTAAATAAATCTTTATTTATTTAATTAATTCATTAGCCTTTTCTACCCATGACACATGTCATTCATCTCTTAATTCCTACACTACCTACCCTCTCATTATTTTCTTATTTATTTTACCTACCCTCTAATCCTAGCCAACCATTTATCTTTTACACCTCTCAATCTTATCCCTCCATTTCTTATAGTATCTTCTATATAAGGAGATGCTTCCTTCACTATCAACCCTTCTCAACTACGCATTCTAATCAAGCCCAACTACGCTTTTGAACTTTCATATGAGATCAAGCCTACTTGCAACCACATTTTCATTCTTTGTTGAGCTCTTGTGCACACATAAAATTTGAGAGCAAATATATCAAGAAAGATCAATGGAGATAGGAAGAGTGGAGATCCAAACCCTATTGGGCATGTGATGGTATAATCTTTGTGATTTCATTTGATTTGCATTGTCTTAGATAATCTTCATATGTTATGGTGGATCTTTATTGTTGTTAGGCTAGGGTTTTGTGGTTGAATCTATTCAATCTTTCAATATTGTTGTTATCCACTTTCACCATAAACAATTGTAATGTCATTCAAGCAGAGGAGTTGATCAATCATTGGTGATCAAATTGGATTCAGAAGAGGAATTAGTCCTTCGACATTGAGCTTAACCGAGACTATAATCAGGAATGGTAGATGCTATTTCAAGCAGTTCACTCTATTGGATTGTTGTCCGTTTATCTTGAGAAGGTTGTAGCCTCTCTGTAGTCAATGAGACTCTTTTGTAATGAGAAATATGCTCTAGGTAGTGTGCCTTCCTACAAGTGTAGGGCCCTCATTGTATCACATACTTTCTGCAGAAGTATCATCTGACTGTGGGTAGGCTTCCCACTGTGGTTTTTCCCTTTTCGGTTTTTCCATGTACAAATCATGGTTTTATGTGGTATGGTTGCTTTACATTGATTATCTGGTTAATTGTTAAGTTGTATTGTTTACTAGTATCTGTTCCTACCGACATCTATCCGTGCTTTACCAATACTTGATTTGTTTAAGGTTGTATTGTGGATTAAAAGTTATAATCTGTTAACAACTTATTCACCCAACCTCTCTCAGTTGTTCACCGGTTATCCTAACAATTGGTATCAGAGATTTGGTCCTCTTTTGCAGAAGCTTAACCATTTGAGGTAGATCCTATGGCAACTAACACTTCTAATCCACCGGCAGCTATTTTCAAAAGAGAAATCCCTAAGCTTGATGGAACAAATTATGGGATATAAAAAATTTGAATGGAGACTCATCTTAGATGTCTTGGCAAGGATATTTGGGAGATCACTGAGAAAGGATACAAACCTTACGATCTGGCATCTGGCAATCCTGCTCCTATAGACCTGGATAAGAATATTGAAAATGATTGTAGAGCTAGAGAAGCCCTCTTGTGTGCACTTACTGGTCAGCAGATTATTGGGATTGACTGACAAATCATTGGCTAAGGTTATATGGGACAAATTGCAAACTCTAAATGAAGGTGACCCTACTGTCAAAATTGCTAAACTTGATGCTTACCGAGTAAGGTATGAAAACTTGAAAATGGAATAAAATGAAAGAATTGTTGTGTTTATGGAAAGAGTAAATGAGATTGTTATGGGAATTCAATGTTGTGGAGGATATCTAAGTGAAGATGAAATAGTTTTCAAATTATTGAGAGCCCTTCCACCAGCTTACAAGATGAAAGCAACTGCAATTAATGAGTTAAGAACATTGGCAAACACTTCAGTCAATAGAGACATTTTGATTGGGAAATTATCTGCTTTTGAGCTTGAAGAATTTGGATCTTTTGGAGTTGTATAGTCTGAACCTGCTTTTCATGCATCATCATCAACATCTATTGATAAAAGTGATTGGAGATCCCTATATGCAAAATAATTGGAAGACATGAGGAAAGAAGATGAAGAGCTTGAGGAACTTGAAGCCTTGTTTGCTAAAAGAATACCTAAAGGTCCAACTAGAAGTAAGTATGAAGGAAAAGCACCATTTAAATGTTTTGCATGTAATAAGATTGGTCATTTTGCATTTAGATGTCCTGAAAGGAATGAAAGGTTTGAGGAAAGAGTTCAGAAAACTTTTAACCCTAACCTGAACAGATATAGATTCAAGAAAAGTAAACAAGGCTACATAGAAGATGAGGAAGGAGTAATTGATGACTCTGGAGATGAGCAGGCAGAAGACTCTGCTAGTGGATTTGGAAATGGAAAAGAATGGATCTTCTATGCTTTGAAGGAAGATGAACCAGAACCGGATATCAAAAATGAAGAGAAGGCCCTGGCAGCAAAAGTTGAAGATGAGGATGAATGGGTAATTGATAGTGGATGCTCACATAATATGACTGGAGATAAAAGAAAACTTTTATCCCTGTAAGAATACAATGGTGGTCAAGTCAGATTTGGAGATGACAAGGCATGTATGATCAAAGGTAGAGGTATTATTTATTTGGATGGCAAGCATAACACTGATAATGTCTATTATGTAGAAGGTTTAAGGCATAATCTTTTGAGTGTTGGTCAATTAGTTCATAAGGGTTTTCAACTTCATTTTAAAGATAGAAAATGCAAAATCATTAACAAGACTAGTTTGGAAATTGCAACCGGTATTCAGACAGGAAGTAATATCTTTCACTTGAACACTAGTAATAAGACATGTTTGATTGTTCATATTGATGAGAGTTGGCTATGGCATAAGAGGTTGTTTCATGATAATTTTGATTGCATTGTTAATATTAGTTCAACTAAGGCAATTAGAGATATATCTAAGCTTATGAAGCCTCATAATCTGGTATGTAAAGAATATCAACTGGGTAAGCAAGTCAGAAGTTCTTTTATGAGCATACATGATAAATTTAATGATGTACTTGATTTGATTCACACTGACTTATGTGTTCCAACAAGGAGTAGAAGCTTTCAAGGTGATAGGTATTTCATGTTGATTATTGATGACTACTCTAGAATGATGTGGGTGACTTTTCTGAGGGAGATGTCTGAAGCCTTTGAGAAATTCAAGATCTTTAAAGCGAAGGTTGAAACGAAAACTGGATTGAAAATCAAATGTCTAAGATCATATCATGGCGGTGAATTCACTTCTCATGAATTTAACAGTTATTGTGAGACAAATGGAATCAGGAGACAACTATCTGCACCTAGGAATCCTCAGCAAAATGGAGCAGTTGAAAGAAAGAACAGAACCATTCTAGATGTAGCTAGATCTATGATGATGGAAGTCAAATTTCCTCATATCTACTAGAGAGAAGTAGTGAGTACGGAAGTCTACACATTCAAAAGAGTTCACATCAAAGGTGAAACCGGTAAGACCCCTTATGAACTATGGTTTGGACATACACCTACTGTTAAGTATTTCAGAATTTTTGGAAGTAAATGCTATATCAAAAGAGGTGATTCAATCGGAAAGTTTGATCCTAGATGTGATGAACGGATATTTCTTGGTTATTCAATTTAGAGCAAAGCATATAGATGTTATAATAAAAGATTGCAGAAAATTGTTGAGAGTGCTAATGTGAAAGTGGATGAACAGTACATAAATCATTCTATATCATATGATAGGGAACCGATAGTGGAAATGATCATAACTGAATCGGCAACACCTCACGAGTACAGGAAGCTAAGACAGTTACACCAGCACAATCAAAACATTCAACTGTAACTGATGATCAGAGTGGTGAACATGAAGTTCAAAAGACACAAAGGTATGTAAGATTAAATCATTCTGAAAATCAAATTATTGGAGATAGAAACAAGGAAGTTATGACAAGAAGAAAACTAGAAAATGAAGAGGTATGTCTTATTTCTCAAGTTGAACTGGCAACTGTTATTGAAGCTTGTAAGGATAAACATTGGTTAAAGGCTATGGAAGATGAACTAGATCAAATAAAGAAGAATGAAACTTGGTCTTTAGTTTCTCGGCCTAAAAATAAGAATGTTATTGGAACTAAATGGGTTTTTAGAAATAAACTGAATGAGGATGGTCAAGCTATAAGAAACAAGGCTAGATTGTGTTGGTATTTTGAGTTTGTTCGTATTTTGCATAGAGATTGCATTAATGATATGTTGACATTGATGTCAATTGAACTGGTAATGGTATTTATGTTATTGTTGATATTGTTGTTTTTGGTATTGGCTAGTAACCGGTAAGAAGAGCTTTGTGGAAGATGTTGTAAACCTGTATGTAAAGTATGTGAGTTGAAGCGGTGAACCGGTGTAAAGGGTTGAACCTTTCTATGCATTGTAACTGGTAAACCCTATCAGCTATTAAACCCTAACCAATCAAGTTTGTTGGCTTATTATCTGATGAGTGGTAATGATGGAGAAACGTGTGATCATTGAATGAGGATAATGTTCAAATTGTTTTGGCGCGTTTGTTATTGTCTAGGAAAGGAGCAAAGTGGATTGCATCTAATACACAGTGTGTGATGAGTTACAAAGTCCAATGGAGCGGTGATCATGGAGCGGTTGGAATTTTCTTGAAGAATGTGAAGAGATTGTCATGATTTCTAATGGTCAAGATTGTACCGACTTGTTTGTAATCTCGATGATGAGAATTAGGTTTGTTGTAAAGGACGTTGGCAAGATTGGTAGAAAACCTGTTGAGTGTGCAGTTGCCCAACCAGTGAATGGATCTGCACTTTGAGTGAAGGCAGATTGAAGCATAGAAGGATTTGATCAAGCAAATATAGTGCTACTCAGACAGATCAAGAAAACCTGTTGTTTTCTAACAATTATAGGAGAAGTAAAATCCCTTAACCGGGTAATCTCTAACAAGCTTAGTTACTCATTAAATCCTCTAACAAAGTGATCCATTAGCTTGGATTCTTAGATCCTCCAACGAGGTTACTCCTAACAGGGTATTGTGCTTTTAATCAAGGTATATTTGTAAATCCCTTAACCGGGTGATTCCTAACCGGAATTAGTTCTTAACAAGACTTATTGTAAAGCTTTAATAGGCTTGGCTCCTAAGAGGGTGAACTTTAGAAGAGTTCAAATAGCTATCCTTGTGAGTCTCATCTCACCATGGTTTTTACCTATTTGGGTTTTCCACGTATAAACATTTGTGTCAAGTGGTGAATGATTTTATAGTTGTGATCTTACTTGTTGATGTGGTTAATTTCTGATAAGGCATGTTATGTAGAAGCATTGAGAGATGAATATGTTGAGTTATAATTAAGCATTGTTGATGTTTACAAGATTGAAGTTGTTTATTGTTAACGTTGTCATAACAATTAAACCGGTTGATGTCAAGCATTCTTATGAATATTGATCTTAACTAAGATATGTTTACTTTGTTTGACTAACTTTGAGTTTGGGAACTTTGTATTAGTTTTTCAATTTACTAGTTCACCCCCCCCCCCTCAATATTCTACCAGATACTTATTCTTTCATCATACCATCAAATTGGTTTGTAAAGGATATTCTCAAATGGAAGGAATTGATTATCGTGAGACATTTGCACCTGCAGCTAGAATTGAAATTGTTAGACTATTTCTTACCTGTGCAGCTTATAAGAACTATAAGATTTATCAAATGGATGTCAAATGTGCATTTCTGAATGGTGAGCCTTTGGAAGAAGTTTACATTGAGCAACCTGATGGATTTTCATTGACAGATGACAAAGACATGGTTTGCATATTGAAGAAAGCTTTATTTGGTTTGAAATAGGCTCCTAGAGCTTGGTATGAAAGGTTGGATAAATATATTTTGAAGCTTGGTTTTACTAAAGGCAGTGCTGATAGTAATCTATATTATAAGATCACTGATAATGATATTCTGATTATTGAAGTTTTTGTTGATGATATCATTTTTGGAGGAGAAGATAAACTATGCATGGAATTTGCTAACAACATGAAAAATGAATTTGAAATGTCAATGATTGGTGAGATGAAAATTTTCTTAGGTTTGCAGATTACTCAAACTGACAAAGGCATTTTTATCTGTCAAACTAAGTATCTGAGGGAATTGTTGAAAATTTGTTATGGAGAATTCCAAACCAGTAAGTACTCCTATGGCTACAAGTGAGAAATTATCTATCAAGGATACTTCTACATCGGTAAATCTGACAAGGTATAAATCCATGATTGGTGGTTTGATATATCTAACTTAGACTAGACCTGATATTATGAATGCAGTAAGTATTGTTTCAAGATATCAAAATAATCCTAAATAAAATTATGAATGTGCAGTAAAGAGGATATTCTGGTATTTGCAAGGAACAACATAATATGGTTTATGGTATTCCAGAAATGATGATTTCACTTTATGTGCATATACTGACTCAGATTGGGCAGGTGATACTAGTGACAGGAAGAGCACTTCTAGTGGAGCTTTCTTTCTTGGAAAGAAACTGGTTTCATGGATAAGAAAAAAATAGTCATGCATTTCTTTATTTGCTGCAGAAGCTGAGTATGTTGCAGCAGCAACTAATTGCACTCAAGTTTTGTGGATGAAGCAAACGTTGAAGGATATCAAAGTAAATTGTAGTGAACCGGTAGTTATCTACTATGATAACTCTGCAGCTATTGACATATCTAAGAATCTAGTATTTCACTCTAAGACTAAGCATATTTCAATAAAGTATAACTTTCTGAAGGACAAGGTAGAAGCAAAGGAAGTCAAATTGGTTTATGTGAACACTAAAGAACATATTGTAGACATATTCACTAAACCGTTGTCTAAGGAATTATTTGAATATTTAAGAGATGGGTTTGGGGTTTCTGCCCCTCCGATAGAGACTTGATTGATGAAGTTTGTCATCAGTCCGACATGTATTATCAGAAACATTATTCATTCCAGCACTGATGAGTGGTGCTACTACTCAGGGGGAGTAGTCATCTTTGAGATTCAAAGGTTTATATCATTGCTTTGATATTTTTGTCAAGTTTTTGGCATTGATGTCAAAGGGGGAGTGATAGTAATGTGAAAAATCATTCTGAACCTTACAAAGATATATCATTCATGGGGGTAGAGCTATTGATTGTTGGTTATCTTCCATAGGGGGAGACTTGTTTGGCATCTCTTGGTACTTAGATGTTTTTCACATCTAGTGTTTCCATCAATGCCAAAGGGGGAGATTATTGGCATTATGGATGAATTGATTATGTGTTGCATTGATGTTTTGTCATTGATGTCAACACTAGCTAATATGGATGGTTACCGATAGACAAGATTTGGTTACCGATATAAGATCTAGTGCTACCGGCAAAAGAGATTATCTGTTGACACTTCCGGCATGTTTGGATCAGTGAAGTATATTGGATTTCATGAGTTATATGCTCCATGAGAATGTTTTGGTCAGTTGGTATTGGCTTGGTAATTGGATGTTATCATACACTCTGGTAAACCCTTACCGACACTGGTTTAAAGCTTTACCGACGGAGCTTTCATTCAAGAATCGCGATAGGATGCAATATTGGTGTTGGTGCAGCTTCTTCGAGGATTTCAGGATGCTGAAGATGTTCTTTGATCGTGCTTCAAATGCTTGAAGACATTGCTTTAGCATGGTGGACCCAGAATAGGTTCAGTACCTATCTAGGTTATGGACCGGTATCATGCTAGCATGTACTCTACATGTTACCTGGATGATTCGAGATGATTTATGGATTTGTTATTATTGTTTTGGTCTTAAGCCAACATGGCATATCATTGTAAATGAAATTATGTAATGATATTATTATAATATCTTTAGGTGGCCGACCTAATTGGTTTAGGCCTTAGGGTTTGTATAAATAAGAGATAGAAACTCTTTGTAAAGTATCATGGTTATTGGAAAGGTCATGGTCAAGGAATGTAATGTGCGAATACTGTAATATCATTCAGGCAGAGGAGTTGATCTATCATTGGTGATCAAATTGGAATCAGAAGAGGATTTAGTCCTCCGACATTGAGCTTAACCTGGACTGTAATTAGACATGGTAGATGCTATTTCCAGCAGTTCACTCTATTGGATTGTAGTATGTTTATCTTGAGAAGGTTGTAGCCTCTCTGTAGTCAGTGAGACTCTTTTGTAATGAGAAGTACGCTCTAGACAGTGTGCCTTCCTGCAAGTGGTTAGGCTTCCCACTATGGTTTTTTCCTTTCTGGGTTTTCCATGTACAAATCATGGTCTTATGTGTTATGGTTGCTTTGCATTGATTATCTGGTTAATTGTTAAGTTGTATTATTTACCAGTATCTGTTCCTACCGACATTTGTCTGTGCTTTACCGGTACTTGATTTGTTTAACATTGTATTATGGATTAAAAGTTATAATTTGTTAACAATTGATTCACACCCCCCCCTCTTAGTTGTTCACTGGTTATCCTAACAGTTCTCCCTAGCCAATCCCTTACTGTGATCTTTGGAGAGAGTAGGAAGGGGAAAACGATTCTTAGCTCCCAACTCCTCACCTTTTAGTATGTTCCCTTTTTTCTTCTGGATTAAGATAATTTGAACCTCCTCACTATCTATCTCCATGTCATCTTTAGTCTCCTCTTCTTCCTCATACCAACTGTCATCGTCTCCCCCCTTCTTCTTCCTACTGATCGACCCTTCAGCCTGATCCTCTTGCCCAATTTTCCTTTTACGCTTGCTCGGCTCGGTGATATGGGGGTCCATCTCAACATCTGCCTCTATGTTATATTCCTCAACTTCATCATCATCTGAGTCACCCAAATCCTCTTCCGACTTGGAAACCTCAATAATATTTAGTTGAATAGTGGTGCTCTTGATATGGTTGTAAAGAACCACCATAAGACTCTCATGTAGAGCTGGATTGGTCTTGGGATTAGAGATAGCATCCATAATCCTGACATTTAGGGCACAAAGCAAGTAGTAGGTGGTGGAAATTTTCTTCTTGTACCGGAAATGATTAAGAATAACAAAGTGGTAGCTATAAAATCTGGTATATCTACCATCTAAAGTTATGAATTCCATGATAGAAAACAAAATCCGTCGCCAGATCAACTTGATTACGTTATGGGAGTAGTAAGTGTGGCTTCCCTTCACCATTTTTGCTTTCTCCTCCTACTCTTTGGGGAATTTATTCAAAACAACATCTGACAGCTTTCGGTCCCTGTAGGATTTGATTTCATCCATCGACAGACCCATAGCCTCAGCAATCATGGTTTCATTAACCTTAACCTTCCTACTGCCAATGGTTAGGGTGCCCTTATTCGACCCCTTTTTGAAAATCCTAGTGATTTTCGGCCTTCTTTCTTGCATTCTCTCCATGTAATCTGTCATTTTTGTTGCTTGCAGCACAGCCCAAACCTGGGGATGGTCCCACCATTTATCATTTTTTGTAGCCTCCATGCGCTTGCGATTTCCCCCCATCTTCTTATCGATATTAGTCGAATGTAAATTCCAACAAATTTCACTCTTCTCTGTGGACTTTCTTTTTAGTAGGGAAGAAGCCTCTAGAAGCAAATAGATATTTCTTAAGATTCCACTCCAAATGGAAAGAAGCACCCATAAAGCATGTGAGATGATATGGCAATTAATAATGTACCTCCCGCTCGGTTGCTTACGATATCGTTTCATGATACCACGACCACCCCTACCATTTCTAGAAATGATATCAAATCCTGCCTTGTTTTCCATGATATCTTTCATAATTTAAAATCTCACGTGCCACTTGAGGGAGCTCCCCCTCTCCATACCAAATCTTGATTTGCCTGCTCCATACTGCCTCATTGACAACCCAATCAACACTCTTGTTGGACTTTCTATAATCATGATAAATGTAACACTGGTTGAATCCCTCAAGCATCTCCCTGGCCATATCAATGATATTTTTAATCATCCACGAAGGTTGTTGCTTACCAAGGAGGCAATTGATAATATTTTTAGAATCCCCCTCTAGCCATAAAAATTTTGCTCCAAGTTGATGTGCTAATTTAATAGCTTGGAGGGCGCCCATAGCTTTAGCCAAGTAATTTGTTTGGTTCCCCAAGGGGAAGGCCACCGCCCCCATGCAAAAGCCAGCACTATTCTGGATAACTCCACCACAACTAGCTGGCCCTGGGTTCCCTTTAGCAGCCCCATCAAAGTTAGCCTTAATCCAATCATTGGGAGGAAAAGACCAGCACCACATCCTTCTTTTGAGTTGATTGGTATTATTGTCCATGTGGGCTATGATGTTCCAGCTCCTTAAAACATTATACTCTTCCTTACTGTTGAGACACATCTTGCAATGTTAACTTGAGTCTACATTCCCCTAAATTGCACTCAGGGGGGTGTTGGTGTAATTTGTCTCATGTAATTACATTGTACTTAAGCTAACTTAGGATAATGCAAATCATAGTAATTGAATAGGAGACACTTAGAGAATGTCATATCTAAGGAATATGGTTATAAGAGAAATTCCACCTTTGGTGGTGTTATCTTCTTATCACATTTTCATACCCACTTATTGTGGAATGATAATTCTACCTTCAATGGGTGATCCACCTTTAGTGGAATTGTCTATTATTTTCTCCTACCTACCTCTACCTACCTTTGCATCTCATTGGGCCACATGTCATGATTGTGTTCTCTCATGAACCCTTTTGCCTTGCCTATATAAGCAGGCTCATGTACATTGTATGAATGATCCATCTTCTTCAATCATTGATGAGAATACAGTTTATTCTATCTCTATTGTTCTCTCTTTTTATTGTGCTATTTAATAGGCCTCTAGATCTTGGGTGGCTATCTCCATAGCCAATTCTTACAATATTAAGTGAAACCAAGATCTTCAAGCTAAGAATATTTATACAACTGCCAATAAACCACTAATCAATAATCAATCCTACACTACCAATTTTAAACCTTTACAAATAAAATCAAATTTTAAGAGTTAAAAATAAAATAAAATCTTTTAAAAAGATAAAATATTGATAAGTAGGAGGTATTTTCCACAACAAGTCAAACTAGGATATTGCTATCAGGGTTCAACTATATAATTTTTGACTCAAACTCATTAACCTGTGTCTCATGAGTAGTCGTTCACAAGAACCCATCTCTCATGAGAATGAATGGTCCACTTAGCACTCATTGCATCTAGATGATGCTCACAAGGGTGAATCATTGGGCCTTCCCAGGAGGTCACCCATCCCAATACTACTCCAACTCAAGCGCGCTTAACTACCAAGTTCCCTCTAAGGTTAAACCCACTTAGCTTGCAACCCCATTTGCAAAACCTTCAGCAAGTGTTGTGCCTTATGAACTATTCATTGTAGAGATCCGTTATCTCAACAATTGATAAGTAGGAGGTATTTTCCACAACAATCAAACTAGGATATTGCTGTCAGGGTTCAACTGTGTAGTTTTTGAGTCAAACTCATTGACCTGTGTTTCATGAGTAGTGGTTCACAAGAACCCATCTCTAATGAGAATGAACAGTCCACTTAGTACTCATTGCATCTAGGTGATGCTCATAGGGGTGAAGCATTGGGCCTTCCTAGGAGGTCACCCATCCCAGTACTACTCCAACTCAAGCACGCTTAACCATGGAGTTCCCTCCAAGGTTAAACCCACTTAGCTTGCAACCCAATTTACAAAACCTTCAGCAAGTGTTGTGTCTTATGAACCATTCATTATAGAGACCCTTTAGCTCATCAATTGATAAACAAGAGATATTTTCCATAGCAAGTCAAACTATGATATTGCTATCAAGGTTCAATTGTGTAGTTTTTGAGTCAAACTCATTGACCCGTGTTTCATGAGTAGTGGTTCACAAGAACCCATTTCTCATGAGAATGAATGGTCCTCTTAGCACTCATTGCATCTAAGTGATTCTCATAGGGGTGAAGCATTGGGCCTTCCCAAGGGGTCACCCATCCCAATACTACTCCTACTCAAGCGCGCTTAACCATAGAGTTCCCTCCAAGGTTAAACCCACTTAGCTTGCAACCCCATTTACAAAACCTTCAGCAAGTGTTGTGTGTTATGAACCATTCATTATAGAGACCCTTTAGCTCATCAATTGATAAAAGGAGGTATTTTCCATAGCAAGTCAAATTATGATATTGCTTTCAGGGTTCGGCTGTGTAGTTTTTTATTCAAACTCATTGACCCGTTTTTCATGAGTAGTGGATCACAAGAACCCATTTCTCATAAGAATGAATGGTCCACTTAGCACTCATTTCATCTAGGTGATGCTCACAGGGGTGAAACATTGGGCCTTCTCATGAGATCACCCATCCCAATACTACTCCAATTCAAGCGCACTTAACCATGGAGTTCCCTCCAAGGTTAAACCCACTTAACTTGCAACCCCATTTGCAATTTACCTTCAACAAGTGTTGTGCCTTATGAACCATTCATTATAGAGACCCTTTAGCTCATCAATTGATAAAAGGAGGTATTTTCCACAACAAGTCAAACTATGATATTGCTATTAGGGTTCGACTGTGTAGTTTTTATGTCAAACTCATTTACCCCTGTTTCATGAGTAATGGTTCACAAGAACCCATCTGTCATGAGAATGAATGGTCCACTTAGCACTCATTGCATCTAGCTGATGCTCACAAGGGTGAAGCATTGGGCCTTCCCAAGAGGTCACCCATCCCAGTATTACTCCAACTCAAGCGCGCTTAACCACAAAGTTCCCTCCAAGGTTAAACCCACTTAGCTTGCAACCCCATTTGCAAAACCTTCAGCAAGCGTTGTGCCTTATGAACTATTCATTATAGAGACCCTTTAGGTCATCAATCGATAAGTAGTAGGTATTTTCCACAACAAGTCAAACTATGATATTGCTATCAGGGTTCAACTATGTAGTTGTTGAGTCAAACTCATTGACCTGTGTTTCACGAGTAGTCAGAAGAACCCATATCTCATTAGAATGAATGGTCCACTTAGCTCACCTAGATGGGGAAACGAAAAAATAAATGGCAGGGACGTGAAGAAAAAGAAATAAACAGTCAATAAAGGAAGAAATCTATCGGCGAAAGTAAATCTGAATCCAATGGCTAAATGCATTCTAATCGTCTTGCACATCTATTGAAAAATGTGGACTGTTGATCTCAGGTTGTCCATCTACTCCTTTATAATAAATAGATATCTAAATATAAAATGAATGAATAACAACTTTTGATTTTAAAAAATATAATAATATTTGAGATATATGAATTGGAATATTACAATTTGACTAGTTATTTCCAGCCAAATGAAGATTCCTTTTGAAAGGCTATGACCACCGACCAATTTAATAAATATTAACTATATACTATGTTCCATTGCTAAATAAATCAATTAGTGAACGCCAATTGTCCACTAATGACTATGAAGTAAGGTAAGTAGGTGTAGAGAGTATTCAACGCTCCGATTTATTTGTATTCGCCTCATGCCACTAACTTCGCCCTCATATTTATGCTTAAATTCAATTGGCCACAAATTTAAACGCGCATAAACTTTGTTTGGGTTAACAATGTCGTTGTCTGTTCATTCATTTGAAAAGTCTTATGAAGATTGGACTATTATTTCTGAATGTTCCACGAATATTGTAAATCGGTCGTCCATTGACTGGTTGTACGTGACTCGACTGCACCTAGATTTTCAGTCCCAGCAAGAATTTAATGCTATTGTTATGTATGTTCGTGGAAAATCCAGAAACAAAAGTCCAATTTTCATGGACTTTTCATGGAAATTTCAGATCTAGCCAAGTTTATACGGGAGCGGGAGTAATTCGCGGTCGAAGGGAAATATGAGTGCGATTGTCTAAATTCGCCCCACGGAAAGGAGAATCCATTATCTTTAGAGAGTAATGGATCCAGAGCTCTACAAAGCTGCGAAAAGGGGGAAAATTCACGCACTTGGCAAGTTTCCTTCCTATCAAATTCTCGAGAGGGTTAGCCCTCAGAAAAACACGGCACTGCACATAGCTGCCTCCAATGGCCATGTGAGCTTCGTCATGAAATTGGTTGAAATATTCAAAGCAGATATTGAGGTAGGGCATCAATTTTTGGGAGCAGTTAATAAAGAGGGAAATACGGCCCTTCACGATGCAGCACAGGGAGGACATGAGAGTGTGGTGGAGCTTCTATTGAAGGAAGACTGTAATCTGGCGCAGGTTAAGAATTGCCATGGTGAAACTGCCTTGTTCAAGGCTGCTGAGGAAGGGCATACTAGAATCGTTAATAAATTGTTGCATTTTATGCCTGATGAGGGCTACACCAGAACCGATGGCCAAACACCTCTTCATCGTGCCGTCTTCAGACAACACAAAGGTAGCTTGCCCTTTCTCTATGCCTGCATTGTGTTAATGAAACAGCATTTTAACAGATTAACTTTTAGGGTTTTGTCTGGAATCCCCTTTTTAAGGGTTTTGTCTGGAATCCCCTTTTTTAGGGTTTTCTCTGGAACCCCCTTTTCCACTCTTTCGTAGGGTTTTATTCTGTTTATAACTTTTCCAAATTTGCAGATGTAATTGAGAAACTTTTGCAGAGACCTGGAATTACTAGAATCGCAGATGAGCATGGTAGAACACCACTCCACATAGCCGCATTAATTCCAGCAGTGCTTCCGATTTCACAGCTGAAATTGAAGAGAATTAGCCAGATTGGGGAAATTCTTTTGAAACATGATGGAGATTTATGTTGCAGAGTGGACAAAAAAGGGCAAACAGCACTTCATATAGCAGCGAAAGAAGGGAATGCATATTTAGTGGAAAAGATATTACAACATAACAATCTTTGCATCGAAATGGTAGACAATGATGGCCGAAATGCTCTTCATCTGGCTGTGATGAATGCATCAAAAATATTTTACAGGGTTGGATATAGTCTCAAAACTATAATATCCTCCGTCATGGAAAAGAACTTGGTTGACTGTGCTGACAACAATGGACATACGGCATTAGACTTGGCCATACAAAAGATAGAGGAAGATCCACAACTATTTATTGGGGTAAGTCATCTATAAAAAAAAAGCTTCATAAGCTCTTTGAATTTATCTAGCTGTAGAAGATTGTGGTATTAAAATTTAGTCCAAGATGTCAAATTAAAAGACATCGATTTTGCTGCAGATTAGAAACTATCTTCTCAGATGTGGTGCAACTCGGAAGATCATGTTCCAAGATGAAACAACAAATAAATTTCCATCCATCTTTGAAAAATCAAAGTGGAAAACTGAAATTATATCAATAAATGCAGTGCTAATTGCAACAGTAGCTTTCACAGTTGCTTTTACTCTGCCAGGAGGCCTTCAATCTCATGACCCAACTCCCGCACTGATTGATGCATTCATCTTCAAGGTGTTTGTGCTATCTGATACTTTGGCGCTCTGTTTTTCTATTTCATCAGCCGTTCTCCTCTTCTATGCACTTCTGGGCAACGGAACAGAAGATCCCCTGCTTACAGGTTTCAGTTTCAACGCATTATGGATAGCT
The DNA here is from genome assembly GCF_030272615.1 of Cryptomeria japonica. Lineage (NCBI taxonomy): Eukaryota > Viridiplantae > Streptophyta > Pinopsida > Cupressales > Cupressaceae > Cryptomeria > Cryptomeria japonica. The sequence goes on from NC_081408.1 coordinate 659,275,106, forward strand.
TTAGTGTCACTTGCATTCACATTTGGTGCAGCAATTCACTTGGTTGTGGCACCCAAGTGCCCATGGCTAACAGCACTTGTATGGCTTATGGTTTGCATTCTTCCTGTAGCGATCTGGTTATTTTCTTTCAGTGGAAAATTGTACATGTTCAAGGAACATAAATTCTATGTCCGTTACGTTATATTGGACTCCTTTGTCCAGTTGATGGTAGCCCTAGGCCACAAAGACACGCCATGGGGTCTTCAAAGAATTCAATATTAATCTACATTTTACTTGCAACTAATATTCTTCTACTTGTAGTTCGTTCAAGTATGTTTGCCAGTTGTGAACAAGGCTTAATATGTAGTTCAGTTGTAGCTGGAAAAACAAAATGAAAATTGTGCCGAAGTTGGATTTATTTTTCTTTTCCTTTTAAATCATTTGAAGAAAGATTCCCATGACTGTCATCAATCTCAAAAGTGTGAACACATTCAAATTTTATTTTACAAAGGTTGAGTGAACAGAGGAGATTAAAGGCTATCCATTGGATGTATTTATTAGACGGAGTAAAGCTACAGGTTGAAGTTGCAGTATTCATTCATCCATCACACCTTTGTCTTGCCAACAAAGGTGACAAAGTAGGCCTACGAAGATAATAGGTGAAAGATTGAAGTGTTAATTGGAAATTATTTAAAAGACATTGTTATTGTTGAAGATAATTGTTACCACAATTGTTGAAGGAAATATATCATAATCTTGTGTGTGGAGTTATTTTTGAAAGGAGAGGTCGGAGTATCCTAAGCTATGCTAGATACAAGAAGAATGGTTGATCAAAGATTTCGAAGAAGTAAAAGTTTACAAGTAATTCATAAATTTGAGAAAAAGATTACAAGTGTAAAAGACAAGAGAGAAGAGGTTGTAGCTTTAGAAGAAAGTGTGTATCCAAAACTATTATTGTAACCTCATCAAAGAAGAAAGGTGATAGTATTTTTTTCTTAAATACAACATTGATAAAGTTTGTAGCATTTGTTAAAACTTAAGTTTGGAAAGATATAAAGTTATTGGTAGATCATATTAAATTATAGAAGAGTGAAGGTGCATCAAATCAATACAAACAATCACCATAAGCTATAATACAATTGATTCTTTTGTGATTAAAATTTAATTATATAAGTAAACTATTTGTTCTAATGAGAAATATAGTGGTAAAAGATCAAAGAAAGAAAATGAAAGTTTAATGTATGTAAATAGTATTTTGGATGAAGAGGTGGAGAATATTAGAAAGGAAAATAAAGAATTAAAAGAGAAAAATATATCAAAATTTAGAGGGATTTTTTTTTTTTTTTCAATCAAAATCTTGAAGCATATGTAAAGGAAAATTAGAGTCTAAAGTCTAAACCTACACTACGCAATGTCTCATATGATACTAGTGATTTGTATTTTTCATTTGATGAATCATTTCATATGGGTGAAGAGTCTAAAGCTGAAGGTAAGGATGTGTTTAGATCTACAAATTTTATAACTTGTGATGTTAACGACAAAGGTTGGATTGAAAAGAATGTTGGTTTGCAAATCTTGAAGAAAATGGGTTATGATGGAAGAGGTTTGAAAAAGCATGGGCAAGGAATAAGAGAACCCATTTAGTCACTTATGAAGCCAAAAAATGAAGGTGTTGGATATGGTAAGAAAAATAGAATTGATATTGTCAGTATTATAGGTTCATGCAAATCAACTCAAAGAATGCAGTGTTTGCATTGTCACAAGGAAGGACATAAAGTAGAGAAATGGCGGGATTGTCACCCTTATTCAATTTGTGGGTTGAAGAATCTTCACCCTTATTCAATTTGTTGGAATCTTTACCCTTGTTCATTTTGTTGGGATTGTCACAAGTGTTGTCGGCCATGGACACTTGGGTGCCACAACCAAGTGCATTGATGCACCAAATGTGAATGTAAGTGATGTTAAGGCTACCCATAGTGCATTGAAACTAAATCCCATAAGCAAGGGATCTTCTATTCTATTGCCCAAAAGTGCATAGAAGAGAAGAACAGCAGATGAAATAGAAAACTGTAAATTAATTATTACATATTCTTAAGTAAATTAATTATTTTAAATTTTCAATTAAATTTGTAAATTCTAAGCCTAACTATTTTAAGTTTTCGATAAAAATCGTAATTCTAAAGTCTTAAACGTAAACATTTACATCTAAACTATTTAGTAAATAAAAAATTAAAACATTTAAATTTTATAATATTAAAAAAAAAAGGAGAAGGAGCTAATTAAAAAACCATCTACTTGGTTCAGTTGTATACTTAGTAGTTGGTAAAAAGTTAGTAACTAGAAGAATTGTGCAACTTTATTGGTTCCCATAGTGCATGATTATGAGCATTTGTACAAAGTATTGGACTAATTGTGCAAATTTTGTGGTAGTCAAAGCTAACGAGGCAATAAAGAATATGTACTAGACATCATCTCAAAATGATCATTTTTTTACCCTTGCATGCATAACAAATCCTTCCGCATTCATAATAACTACCCCACACGAATTTGATAGAGAAAAATGAAATGCATCCACTTTCCCCAATTTAGCAGCTTTGTAGAGCTCTGCCTCCATTACTCTCTATGCAATTTGCAGAATCCCTCTTAAAGCGAATATAAACATGCATAAAATTGGCTAGCTCTGAAACTTCTTGGTATGCTCATATTTGAAAATTCTATGCAGATTCTAGTATTATAAACGGAAGTTGGTGAAGCATTTTTGATGTTCGCCGGACTTGTTCACTTTCACTGATTTTTAGATGTTGACCTCCAATACAATAACATAATTACATTCGAATGCATGTTATTTGGGATGCGTCTATTCTGGCTCTAAAATGATAGTACGGATTGACTAACACAGTCGCGCATTTTATACCATCGATTTTGCAATTAATGGCTGCGATTGACTAACCTGTCGCTAACACGTTGTACGAAAAATCCGTTTTGAAACCAAAATAGACGCAGCCTATTATTTAGACATGCTTGGAACTTTCGGACAGAGATTAATTATTGGCTTGAGGAGAGTACAAGTATATTGGATCGGATCAGATGTGAAATAAGTGGTCTAAATTTTTCCACATAAAGTCTTCGACTGTAATGAATGCATTATATGGATCCCAGCTTCAAACAAATACAAAAAACAAAAAGATGGTGTGATACGAACAAGATGCCAATGAATTGGTAAATTCAGCACAAAGTCGACAAGAATTATTAATGTACTATTTTGAAAAAATGAAATGAACCATGTGGGCATTGACTTCAGACCAAAAAAGTCTGATAAGAAGAAGATGCAAAACAATTGGTCTGAATCTTCCAGCACAATGTATTAAATATTTGAATGTATTATTTTTCCATTATGTCTTTGTTTGTTATAAGTATATCGACTATATATAAATACCAAGATTTTTCAAATGATTAACGTAAACATAATGATTAGGTTTGGTCCATGTATCATTGGAATTAGGACTGATTCACAATATTCAGTTTCATGGAAAGTGAAGCAAGTTATGCATGCACTTCAAATATTATAATATTTTTAATTTAATTTTAAAATTAAAGTTGTTAATTGTTCATTCATATCTATATTTCAATATCTATTTATATGAAATATGTATTTGTTTATATAAGATGGACATTTATCTATATAAGATATATTTTTTTATTCATAGAAGACATATATTCATTTTTACGAGATAAACATTCTTCAATATAAGATCAACATTCTTTTATCCATCCAAGATAGACATTTATCTAAATAGAATACACATCTATCTAAATAGAATACACATCTATCCATGTAGAATAGATACATGCTTTGGCCAAAGACTTGGATTTATTGAGACTACATGAGTTCTAAATAACTTACTGAGACTACACTCTCCTATTGGAAGTCACTGATTTTTTTCTAAGAGTGTGCATATGAAAATAAATGGTCTAAATCTCATTTCATAATTTGACTCAAAGCCTTTAGGAGTTCAACAAATCTGTTTGAGATTTATTTTGGGTGCATAATGAATTTTATTTTATTTTTATTTTGGAGGTTTACATTTAATTTTAATTGACTTATTCAGTTATATATTAGGTTGAGAGAATGATTTGATTTAAATTTTTGTATAAGGTAAAAATTCAATATTTTAAAAAATCTCTCACCTCACACTTGAAATATTGTGTAGTAAGAACTTCCTTTGTTCACTAGACTTCCTACATATACCCACTTCTAAATGGGATCAAAGTGTATTACGCATGTAGATTTAGTTTTTATTAGAAATAGGATCAACTACGAGTATTTCTAGAATCAAATTCAAAGTGAATTCATAATGAACAATGTGTGTACATATATATGTAAAGTGATTCAATCGAATCAAAATTTACACTCAATGAGTGGTGAAAAATAAGTTCCACCAAGTGGCAACATGTGTATTGGATGAGTTTGACCAACTCTCCAAGTTGTCATATAACATACTTATGGTGGCTGAAAGCCATGCATATAAATACATAAGATAATTACTTATTAAATGATATATAAAATAGATTATAAACTAACACCTCCCCTTAAGCATAACTTAATTGGATACAAGATGGGTCTCGACAACTAGACCAGTACCCATGTACAAAGAAATCTCTCATAAAGTGGAGAAAGGTAGAAAACCCTATGGGAAAAAAATTATCCTCCAATTTAAGAGAGAAAATATGCATGAAAATCATATAAGTGAAGAAGAACTACTTCTTTAACTAGGTACAAAAAATGTTCCCCCCCATAGGGGAGAAAAATATAGAAGATATATGAGAACACCTCATAATATAAAGAGATGAAAATTATTCAAGGGTCTTGCATTTGTTGTTTCATGGAATGCCAAGAAGAGTGGGATTTTATATGCATCGATTGGTACCATCTCTTGTTTCAAGATAAAATGATAGTTCATGTAAAATTAATTTTCTTTAATCCAAGTGATTTGGGAGACAAGAGTGAGGTAAGAGAAAAAATTGACAAAAAATGGCACCAACAATTTCTTCCCTTTTTCATTTCCAAATTAGAGAGAGTTGGTGTTCAAATTAAGGTGGTTGAGGCATAAGAATTTGTAAATACCCTCTATGTTGAAGATCACAATACACTTGTTAATGTCTCATTTAACCTTAATAGTAAGGAAACTTCAGTTAATGGGCTCATAATTGATGTATCTGATGCTATTACAAAAAGGCTTGACTATCAATTGCTTTATGATTTCATTCTTGTTTATTCAATAATTGATTCTTATGATGTGGGTCAACTCATCTACCAACTCTATCTCAAGGTCTATTTTTCTATTTTTGTACAATTTTAGAAGAGTATTAAACAATTGCTAATTTAATAAGTACTTTTTCTTGGATAGAAATATGATGTAGATGTGTGTGAAATTAAAATTATATAATGAATCGAGGGAGGGAATTAGGAAATAAAGACAAATTGCTATGTAGCAATAAACACAAATATTTTTCCATTGATTCGAACTGATTAAAAATGTTCTTGGTCATAAGAATAATGATCAAATGATCATAGATAAATAAATTGCCTCGATAAATAGAGGTCCTGGACAAATTCTAGAAGATCAAAAGACTTATCATGCACAACTCCATGCAATAACATATAAAATATATATTTAGAAGACCTAGTTTTGACTCATGTTAAATACTATAGAAGGTTGTAGTATCTCATTCAATGTGGAAAAATTACGGTGCCAACATTCTCCACCATAATTTCGACCACTAATGGCTTCAACACAAAAATAATTGTTTATTTCTTTCGACTTAAGCAGGGTTCTCTACTACTATGATGCATTATGTAGTAATTTTTTTATGGATGGAAAAATTTTAGCTTCTAGCTCCTTCAAGCCTTTTATAATATTTGGATTTGACTTCCTCATACTTGGTTGGGTAGGCTACTTTTCGTGGCGTTTACAAGATCCATGATCTTCATGCAAATTAACTTGTTCTATTTTATGATATTCCTCTAACTTCAAATGTGGCAATGAAGCTTTATCTTAAAAAAATGATGATCTCATCAACCTCCCTTCTGATTAATCAAATGTTCACTTTGTTTAGATAAA